>NW_026045283.1:0-106813 GCF_943734845.2 Anopheles funestus | reverse complement strand
CTAACTTATACCAAAACTAACTTTTTCTAAAAAACCTAACTTATACCAAAACTAACTTTTTCTTAAAAACCTAACTTTTTCATAAAAACCTAACTTATACCAAAACTAACTTTTTCTAAAAAACCTAACTTATACCAAAACTAACTTTTTCTAAAAAACCTAACTTATACCAAAACTAACTTTTTCTTAAAAACCTAACTTTTACCAAAACTAACTTTTTCGAAAAAACCTAACTTTTTCATAAAAACCTAACTTATACCAAAACTAACTTTTTCTTAAAAACCTAACTTATACCAAAAACTAACTTTTTCGAAAAAACCTAACTTATACCAAAACTAACTTTTTCGAAAAAACCTAACTTATACCAAAACTAACTTTTTCTAAAAACCTAACTTATACCAAAACTAACTTTTCTAAAAAACCTAACTTATACCAAAACTAACTTTTTCGAAAAAACCTAACTTTTTAATAAAAACCTAACTTATACCAAAACTAACTTTTTCTAAAAAACCTAACTTATACCAAAACTAACTTTTTCTAAAAAACCTAACTTATACCAAAACTAACTTTTTCGAAAAAACCTAACTTTTTCATAAAAACCTAACTTATACCAAAACTAACTTTTTCTAAAAAACCTAACTTATACCAAAACTAACTTTTTCTAAAAAACCTAACTTATACCAAAACTAACTTTTTCTAAAAAACCTAACTTATACCAAAACTAACTTTTTCGAAAAAACCTAACTTTTTCATAAAAACCTAACTTATACCAAAACTAACTTTTTCTAAAAAAACCTAACTTATACCAAAACTAACTTTTTCTAAAAAACCTTACTTTTTCGAAAAAACCTAACTTTTACCAAAACTAACTTTTTCGAAAAAACCTAACTTTTTCATAAAAACCTAACTTATACCAAAACTAACTTTTTCGAAAAAACCTAACTTATACCAAAACTAACTTTTTCGAAAAAACCTAATTTATACCAAAACTAACTTTTTCGAAAAAACCTAACTTATACCAAAACTAACTTTTTCGAAAAAACCTAACTTATACCAAAACTAACTTTTTCGAAAAAACCTAACTTTTACCAAAACTAACTTTTTCGAAAAAACCTAACTTTTTCATAAAAACCTAACTTATACCAAAACTAACTTTTTCGAAAAAACCTAACTTATACCAAAACTAACTTTTTCTTAAAAACCTAACTTATACCAAAACTAACTTTTTCTAAAAAACCTAACTTATACCAAAACTAACTTTTTCTTAAAAACCTAACTTTTTCATAAAAACCTAACTTATACCAAAACTAACTTTTTCTAAAAAACCTAACTTATACCAAAACTAACTTTTTCTAAAAAACCTAACTTATACCAAAACTAACTTTTTCTTAAAAACCTAACTTTTACCAAAACTAACTTTTTCGAAAAAACCTAACTTTTTCATAAAAACCTAACTTATACCAAAACTAACTTTTTCTTAAAAACCTAACTTATACCAAAACTAACTTTTTCGAAAAAACCTAACTTTTACCAAAACTAACTTTTTCTAAAAAACCTAACTTATACCAAAACTAACTTTTTCTAAAAAACCTAACTTATACCAAAACTAACTTTTTCTAAAAAACCTAACTTATACCAAAACTAACTTTTTCGAAAAAACCTAACTTTTTCATAAAAACCTAACTTATACCAAAACTAACTTTTTCTAAAAAACCTAACTTATACCAAAACTAACTTTTTCTAAAAAACCTAACTTATACCAAAACTAACTTTTTCGAAAAAACCTAACTTTTTCATAAAAACCTAACTTATACCAAAACTAACTTTTTCTAAAAAACCTAACTTATACCAAAACTAACTTTTTCTAAAAAACCTAACTTATACCAAAACTAACTTTTTCTTAAAAACCTAACTTTTACCAAAACTAACTTTTTCGAAAAAACCTAACTTTTTCATAAAAACCTAACTTATACCAAAACTAACTTTTTCTAAAAAACCTAACTTATACCAAAACTAACTTTTTCTAAAAAACCTTACTTTTTCGAAAAAACCTAACTTTTACCAAAACTAACTTTTTCGAAAAAACCTAACTTTTTCATAAAAACCTAACTTTTACCAAAACTAACTTTTTCTTAAAAACCTAACTTATACCAAAACTAACTTTTTCGAAAAAACCTAACTTTTACCAAAACTAACTTTTTCTTAAAAACCTAACTTATACCAAAACTAACTTTTTCTAAAAAACCTAACTTATACCAAAACTAACTTTTTCTAAAAAACCTAACTTATACCAAAACTAACTTTTTCGAAAAAACCTAACTTTTTCATAAAAACCTAACTTATACCAAAACTAACTTTTTCTAAAAAACCTAACTTATACCAAAACTAACTTTTTCTAAAAAACCTAACTTATACCAAAACTAACTTTTTCTTAAAAACCTAACTTTTACCAAAACTAACTTTTTCGAAAAAACCTAACTTTTTCATAAAAACCTAACTTATACCAAAACTAACTTTTTCTAAAAAACCTAACTTATACCAAAACTAACTTTTTCTAAAAAACCTAACTTATACCAAACTAACTTTTTCTAAAAAACCTAACTTATACCAAAACTAACTTTTTCGAAAAAACCTAACTTATACCAAAACTAACTTTTTCTTAAAAACCTAACTTATACCAAAACTAACTTTTTCTTAAAAACCTAACTTTTTCTTAAAAACCTAACTTATACCAAAACTAACTTTTTCGAAAAAACCTAACTTATGCCAAAACTAACTTTTTCGAAAAAACCTAATTTATACCAAAACTAACTTTTTCTTAAAAACCTAACTTATACCAAAACTAACTTTTTCTAAAAAACCTAACTTATACCAAAACTAACTTTTTCTAAAAAACCTAACTTATACCAAAACTAACTTTTTCTTAAAAACCTAACTTATACCAAAACTAACTTTTTCTTAAAAACCTAACTTATACCAAAAATAACTTTTTCTCAAAAACCTAACTTATACCAAAACTAACTTTTTCGAAAAAACCTTACTTTTTCATAAAAACCTAACTTATACCAAAACTAACTTTTTCGAAAAAACCTAACTTTTTCATAAAAACCTAACTTATACCAAAACTAACTTTTTCTAAAAAACCTAACTTATACCAAAACTAACTTTTTCTAAAGAACCTAACTTATACCAAAACTAACTTTTTCTTAAAAACCTAACTTATACCAAAACTAACTTTTTCGAAAAAACCTAACCTATACCAAAACTAACTTTTTCTCAAAAACCTAACTTATACCAAAACTAACTTTTTCGAAAAAACCTAACTTTTTCGAAAAAACCTAACTTATACCAAAACTAACTTTTTCTAAAAAACCTAACTTATACCAAAACTAACTTTTTCTAAAAAACCTAACTTATACCAAAACTAACTTTTTCGAAAAAACCTAACTTATACCAAAACTAACTTTTTCTTAAAAACCTAACTTATACCAAAACTAACTTTTTCGAAAAAACCTAACTTATACCAAAACTAACTTTTTCTTAAAAACCTAACTTATACCAAAACTAACTTTTTCGAAAAAACCTAACTTTTTCATAAAAACCTAACTTATACCAAAACTAACTTTTTCGAAAAAACCTAACTTATACCAAAACTAACTTTTTCGAAAAAACCTAACTTATACCAAAACTAACTTTTTCTAAAAAACCTTACTGTTTCGAAAAAACCTAACTTTTACCAAAACTAACTTTTTCGAAAAAACCTAACTTATACCAAAACTAACTTTTTCTAAAAAACCTAGCTTATACCAAAACTAACTTTTTCTAAAAAACCTAACTTATACCAAAACTAACTTTTTCGAAAAAACCTAACTTATACCAAAACTAACTTTTTCTTAAAAACCTAACTTATACCAAAACTAACTTTTTCTTAAAAACCTAACTTATACCAAAACTAACTTTTTCGAAAAAACCTAACTTTTACCAAAACTAACTTTTTCGAAAAAACCTAACCTATACCAAAACTAACTTTTTCTCAAAAACCTAACTTATACCAAAACTAACTTTTTCGAAAAAACCTAACTTTTTCGAAAAAACCTAACTTATACCAAAACTAACTTTTTCTAAAAAACCTAACTTATACCAAAACTAACTTTTTCTAAAAAACCTAACTTATACCAAAACTAACTTTTTCGAAAAAACCTAACTTATACCAAAACTAACTTTTTCTTAAAAACCTAACTTATACCAAAACTAACTTTTTCGAAAAAACCTAACTTATACCAAAACTAACTTTTTCTTAAAAACCTAACTTATACCAAAACTAACTTTTTCGAAAAAACCTAACTTTTTCATAAAAACCTAACTTATACCAAAACTAACTTTTTCGAAAAAACCTAACTTATACCAAAACTAACTTTTTCGAAAAAACCTAACTTATACCAAAACTAACTTTTTCTAAAAAACCTTACTTTTTCGAAAAAACCTAACTTTTACCAAAACTAACTTTTTCGAAAAAACCTAACTTATACCAAAACTAACTTTTTCTAAAAAACCTAGCTTATACCAAAACTAACTTTTTCTAAAAAACCTAACTTTTTCGAAAAAACCTAACTTTTACCAAAACTAACTTTTTCTAAAAAACCTTACTTTTTCGAAAAAACCTAACTTATACCAAAACTAACTTTTTCGAAAAAACCTAACTTATACCAAAACTAACTTTTTCTTAAAAACCTAACTTATACCAAAACTAACTTTTTCTTAAAAACCTAACTTATACCAAAACTAACTTTTTCGAAAAACCTAACTTATACCAAAACTAACTTTTTCGAAAAAACCTAACTTATACCAAAACTAACTTTTTCTTAAAAACCTAACTTATACCAAAACTAACTTTTTCTTAAAAACCTAACTTATACCAAAACTAACTTTTTCGAAAAAACCTAACTTATACCAAAACTAACTTTTTCGAAAAACCTAACTTATACCAAAACTAACTTTTTCGAAAAAACCTAACTTATACCAAAACTAACTTTTTCTTAAAAACCTAACTTATACCAAAACTAACTTTTTCTAAAAAACCTAACTTATACCAAAACTAACTTTTTCTAAAAAACCTTACTTTTTCGAAAAAACCTAACTTTTACCAAAACTAACTTTTTCGAAAAAACCTAACTTATACCAAAACTAACTTTTTCTTAAAAACCTAACTTATACCAAAACTAACTTTTTCTTAAAAACCTAACTTATACCAAAACTAACTTTTTCGAAAAACCTAACTTATACCAAAACTAACTTTTTCGAAAAAACCTAACTTATACCAAAACTAACTTTTTCTTAAAAACCTAACTTATACCAAAACTAACTTTTTCTTAAAAACCTAACTTATACCAAAACTAACTTTTTCGAAAAAACCTAACTTATACCAAAACTAACTTTTTCTAAAAAACCTAACTTATACCAAAACTAACTTTTTCTAAAAAACCTTACTTTTTCGAAAAAACCTAACTTTTACCAAAACTAACTTTTTCGAAAAAACCTAACTTATACCAAAACTAACTTTTTCTCAAAAACCTAACTTATACCAAAACTAACTTTTTCGAAAAAACCTAACTTATACCAAAACTAACTTTTTCTTAAAAACCTAACTTATACCAAAACTAACTTTTTCGAAAAAACCTAACTTTTTCATAAAAACCTAACTTATACCAAAACTAACTTTTTCTAAAAAACCTAACTTATACCAAAACTAACTTTTTCTAAAAAACCTAACTTATACCAAAACTAACTTTTTCTTAAAAACCTAACTTATACCAAAACTAACTTTTTCGAAAAAACCTAACTTTTTCATAAAAACCTAACTTATACCAAAACTAACTTTTTCTAAAAAACCTAACTTATACCAAAACTAACTTTTTCTAAAAAACCTAACTTATACCAAACTAACTTTTTCTAAAAAACCTAACTTATACCAAAACTAACTTTTTCGAAAAAACCTAACTTATACCAAAACTAACTTTTTCTTAAAAACCTAACTTATACCAAAACTAACTTTTTCTTAAAAACCTAACTTTTTCTTAAAAACCTAACTTATACCAAAACTAACGTTTTCGAAAAAACCTAACTTATGCCAAAACTAACTTTTTCGAAAAAACCTAATTTATACCAAAACTAACTTTTTCGAAAAAACCTAACTTATACCAAAACTAACTTTTTCTTAAAAACCTTACTTTTTCGAAAAAACCTAATCTTTACCAAAACTAACTTTTTCGAAAAAACCTAACTTATACCAAAACTAACTTTTTCGAAAAAACCTAACTTATACCAAAACTAACTTTTTCGAAAAAACCTAACTTATACCAAAACTAACTTTTTCGAAAAAACCTAACTTATACCAAAACTAACTTTTTCGAAAAAACCTAACTTATACCAAAACTAACTTTTTCTTAAAAACCTAACTTTTTCTTAAAAACTGAACTTATACCAAAACTAACTTTTTCGAAAAAACCTAACTTATGCCAAAACTAACTTTTTCGAAAAAACCTAATTTATACCAAAACTAACTTTTTCGAAAAAACCTAACTTATACCAAAACTAACTTTTTCTTAAAAACCTTACTTTTTCGAAAAAACCTAACTTATACCAAAACTAACTTTTTCTAAAAAACCTAACTTATACCAAAACTAACTTTTTCTCAAAAACCTAACTTATACCAAAACTAACTTTTTCGAAAAAACCTAACTTATACCAAAACTAAATTTTTCTTAAAAACCTAACTTATACCAAAACTAACTTTTTCGAAAAAACCTAACTTATACCAAAACTAACTTTTTCTTAAAAACCTAACTTATACCAAAACTAACTTTTTCGAAAAAACCTAACTTTTTCTAAAAAACCTAACTTTTACCAAAACTAACTTATTCTAAAAAACGTAACTTTTTCTCAAAAACCTAATTTATACCAAAACTAACTTTTTCTTAAAAACCTAACTTATACCAAAACTAACTTTTTCGAAAAAACCTAACTTATACCAAAACTAACTTTTTCTAAAAAACCTAACTTATACCAAAACTAACTTTTTCGAAAAAACCTAACTTATACCAAAACTAACTTTTTCTTAAAAACCTAACTTATACCAAAACTAACTTTTTCGAAAAAACCTAACTTTTTCATAAAAACCTAACTTATACCAAAACTAACTTTTTCGAAAAAAACCTAACTTATACCAAAACTAACTTTTTCTTAAAAACCTAACTTATACCAAAACTAACTTTTTCTAAAAAACCTAACTTATACCAAAACTAACTTTTTCGAAAAAACCTAACTTATACCAAAACTAACTTTTTCTTAAAAACCTAACTTATACCAAAACTAACTTTTTCGAAAAAACCTAACTTTTTCATAAAAACCTAACTTATACCAAAACTAACTTTTTCGAAAAAACCTAACTTATACCAAAACTAACTTTTTCGAAAAAACCTAACTTATACCAAAACTAACTTTTTCTAAAAAACCTTACTTTTTCGAAAAAACCTAACTTTTACCAAAACTAACTTTTTCGAAAAAACCTAACTTATACCAAAACTAACTTTTTCGAAAAAACCTAACTTATACCAAAACTAACTTTTTCTCAAAAACCTAACTTATACCAAAACTAACTTTTTCGAAAAAACCTAACTTATACCAAAACTAACTTTTTCGAAAAAACCTAACTTATACCAAAACTAACTTTTTCGAAAAAACCTAACTTATACCAAAACTAACTTTTTCTTAAAAACCTAACTTATACCAAAACTAACTTTTTCTAAAAAACCTAACTTATACCAAAACTAACTTTTTCTAAAAAACCTAACTTATACCAAAACTAATTTTTTTTTTAAAAACCTAACTTATACCAAAACTAACTTTTTCGAAAAAACCTAACTTTTTCGAAAAAACCTAACTTTTACCAAAACTAACTTTTTCTTAAAAACCTAATTTATACCACAATTAACTTTTTCTAAAAAAACTAACTTTTACCAAAACTAACTTTTTCGAAAAAACCTAACTTATACCAAAACTTACTTTTTCGAAAAAACCTAATTTATACCAAAACTAACTTTTTCTAAAAAACCTAACTTATACCAAAACTAACTTTTTCGAAAAAACCTAACTTATACCAAAACTAACTATTTCGAAAAAACCTAACTTATACCAAAACTAACTTTTTCTAAAAAACCTAACTTATACCAAAACTAACTTTTTCGAAAAAACCTAACTTATACCAAAACTAACTTTTTCGAAAAAACCTAACTTATACCAAAACTAACTTTTTCATAAAAACCTAACTTATACCAAAACTAACTTTTTCTAAAAAACCTAACTTATACCAAAACTAACTTTTTCGAAAAAACCTAACTTATACCAAAACTAACTTTTTCGAAAAAACCTAACTTATACCAAAACTAACTTTTTCATAAAAACCTAACTTATACCAAAACTAACTTTTTCGAAAAAACCTAACTTATACCAAAACTAACTTTTTCGAAAAAACCTAATTTATACCAAAACTAACTTTTTCTCAAAAACCTAACTTATACCAAAACTAACTTTTTCGAAAAAACCTAACTTATACCAAAACTAACTTTTTCATAAAAACCTAACTTATACCAAAACTAACTTTTTCGAAAAAACCTAACTTTTACCAAAACTAACTTTTTCGAAAAAACCTAACTTTTTCATAAAAACCTAACTTATACCAAAACTAACTTTTTCGAAAAAACCTAACTTTTTCTCAAAAACCTAACTTTTACCAAAACTAACTTTTTCTTAAAAACCTAACTTATACCAAAACTAACTTTTTCGAAAAAACCTAACTTATACCAAAACTAACTTTTTCGAAAAAACCTAACTTATACCAAAACTAACTTTTTCGAAAAAACCTAACTTATACCAAAACTAACTTTTTCTTAAAAACCTAACTTATACCAAAACTAACTTTTTCTAAAAAACCTAACTTATACCAAAACTAACTTTTTCTAAAAAACCTAACTTATACCAAAACTAATTTTTTTTTAAAAAACCTAACTTATACCAAAACTAACTTTTTCGAAAAAACCTAACTTTTTCGAAAAAACCTAACTTTTACCAAAACTAACTTTTTCTTAAAAACCTAATTTATACCACAATTAACTTTTTCTAAAAAACCTAACTTTTACCAAAACTAACTTTTTCGAAAAAACCTAACTTATACCAAAACTAACTTTTTCGAAAAAACCTAATTTATACCAAAACTAACTTTTTCTAAAAAACCTAACTTATACCAAAACTAACTTTTTCGTAAAAACTTAACTTATACCAAAACTAACTTTTTCGAAAAAACCTAACTTATACCAAAACTAACTTTTTCTAAAAAACCTAATTTATACCAAAATTAACTTTTTCTATAAAACCTAACTTATACCAAAACTAACTTTTTCTAAAAAACCTAATTTTTACCAAAACTAACTTTTTCTAAAAAACCTAACTTATACCAAAACTAACTTTTTCGAAAAAACCTTACTTATACCAATACAAACTTTTTCGAAAAAACCTAACTTATACCAAAACTAACTTTTTCTAAAAAACCTAACTTATACCAAAACTAACTTTTTCTCAAAAACCTAACTTATACCAAAACTAACTTTTTCTAAAAAACCTAACTTATACCAAAACTAACTTGTTCTTAAAAACCTGACTTATACCAAAACTAACTTTTTCTAAAAAACCTAACTTTTTCGAAAAAACCTAACTTTTACCAAAACTAACTTTTTCAAAAAAAAATAACTTATACCAAAACTAACTTTTTCTAAAAAACCTAACTTATACCAAAACTAACTTTTTCGAAAAAACCTAACTTATACCAAAACTAACTTTTTCGAAAAAACCTAACTTATACCAAAACTAACTTTTTCGAAAAAACCTAATTTATACCAAAACTAACTTTTTCGAAAAAACCTAACTTATACCAAAACTAACTTTTTCGAAAAAACCTAACTTATACCAAAACTAACTTTTTCTAAAAAACCTAACTTATACCAAAACTAACTTTTTCTCAAAAACCTAACTTATACCAAAACTAACTTTTTCGAAAAAACCTAACTTATACCAAAACTAACTTTTTCGAAAAAACCTAACTTATACCAAAACTAACTTTTTCGAAAAAACCTAACTTATACCAAAACTAACTTTTTCGAAAAAACCTAACTTATACCAAAACTAACTTTTTCGAAAAAACCTAACTTATACCAAAACTAACTTTTTCTTAAAAACCTAACTTATACCAAAACTAACTTTTTCGAAAAAACCTAACTTATACCAAAACTAACTTTTTCGAAAAAACCTAACTTTTACCAAAACTAACTTTTTCTTAAAAAAATAACTTATACCAAAACTAACTTTTTCTAAAAAACCTAACTTATACCAAAACTAACTTTTTCGAAAAAACCTAACTTATACCAAAACTAACTTTTTCGAAAAAACCTAACTTATACCAAAACTAACTTTTTCGAAAAAACCTAATTTATACCAAAACTAACTTTTTCGAAAAAACCTAACTTATACCAAAACTAACTTTTTCGAAAAAACCTAACTTATACCAAAACTAACTTTTTCGAAAAAACCTAACTTATACCAAAACTAACTTTTTCGAAAAAACCTAACTTATACCAAAACTAACTTTTTCGAAAAAACCTAACTTATACCAAAACTAACTTTTTCTTAAAAACCTAACTTATACCAAAACTAACTTTTTCTAAAAAACCTAACTTATACCAAAACTAACTTTTTCGAAAAAACCTTACTTTTTCGACAAAACCTAACTTTAAAAAAAAACTAATTTTTTCGAAAAAACCTAACTTTTACCAAAACTAACTTTTTCTAAAAAACCTAACTTTTTCGAAAAAACCTTACTTTTTCGAAAAAACCTAACTTTTACCAAAACTAACTTTTTCGAAAAAACCTAACTTTTTCTCAAAAACCTAACTTATACCAAAACTAACTTTTTCGAAAAAACCTAACTTATACCAAAACTAACTTTTTTGAAAAAACCTAACTTATACCAAAACTAACTTTTTCGAAAAAACCCAACTTTTTCGAAAAAACCTAACTTTTACCAAAACTAACTTATTATAAAAAACCTAACTTTTTCTCAAAAACCTAACTTATACCAAAACTAACTTTTTCTTAAAAACCTAACTTTTTCTTAAAAATCTAACTTTTTCTTAAAAACCTAACTTATACCAAAACTAACTTTTTCGAAAAAACCTAACTTATACCAAAACTAACTTTTTTGAAAAAACCTAACTTTTACCAAAACTAACTTTTTCGAAAAAACCTAACTTTTTCTAAAAAACCTAACTTTTACCAAAACTAACTTATTATAAAAAACCTAACTTTTTCTCAAAAACCTAACTTATACCAAAACTAACTTTTTCTTAAAAACCTGACTTTTTCTTAAAAATCTAACTTTTTCTTAAAAACCTAACTTATACCAAAACTAACTTTTTCTAAAAAACCTAACTTATACCAAAACTAACTTTTTTGAAAAAACCTAACTTATACCAAAACTCACTTTTTCTAAAAAACCTAACTTATACCAAAACTAACTTTTTCGAAAAAACCTAACTTATACCAAAACTAACTTTTTCGAAAAAACCTAACTTTTACCAAAACTAACTTATTCTAAAAAACCTAACTTTTTCTCAAAAACCTAACTTATACCAAAATTAACTTTTTCTTAAAAACCTAACTTATACCAAAACTAACTTTTTCGAAAAAACCTAACTTATACCAAAACTAACTTTTTCTAAAAAACCTAACTTATACCAAAACTAACTTTTTCGAAAAAACCTTACTTTTTCGACAAATCCTAACTTTAAAAAAAACTAACTTACTTATACCAAAACTAACTTTTTCGAAAAAACCTTACTTTTTCGACAAAACCTAACTTTAAAAAAAACTAATTTTTTCGAAAAAACCTAACTTTTACCAAAACTAACTTTTTCTAAAAAACCTAACTTTTTCGAAAAAACCTTACTTTTTCGAAAAAACCTAACTTTTACCAAAACTAACTTTTTCGAAAAAACCTAACTTTTTCTCAAAAACCTAACTTATACCAAAACTAACTTTTTCTTAAAAACCTAACTTATACCAAAACTAACTTTTTCGAAAAAACCTAACTTATACCAAAACTTACTTTTTCTAAGAAACCTTACTTTTTCGAAAAAACCTAACTTTTACCAAAACTAACTTTTTTCGAAAAAACCTAACTTTTTCATAAAAACCTAACTTATACCAAAACTAACTTTTTCGAAAAAACCTAACTTATACCAAAACTAACTTTTTCTTAAAAACCTAACTTTTTCATAAAAACCTAACTTTTACCAAAACTAACTTTTTCTAAAAAACCTAACTTATACCAAAACTAACTTTTTCGAAAAAACCTTACTTTTTCGACAAAACCTAACTTTTAAAAAAACTAATTTTTTCGAAAAAACCTAACTTTTACCAAAACTAATTTTTTCTAAAAAACCTAACTTTTTCGAAAAAACCTTACTTTTTCGAAAAAACCTAACTTATACCAAAACTAACTTTTTCGAAAAAACCTAACTTATACCAAAACTAACTTTTTTGAAAAAACCTAACTTATACCAAAACTAACTTTTTCGAAAAAACCTAACTTTTTCTAAAAAACCTAACTTTTACCAAAACTAACTTATTATAAAAAACCTAACTTTTTCTCAAAAACCTAACTTATACCAAAACTAACTTTTTCTTAAAAACCTAACTTTTTCTTAAAAATCTAACTTTTTCTTAAAAACCTAACTTATACCAAAACTAACTTTTTCTAAAAAACCTAACTTATACCAAAACTAACTTTTTTGAAAAAACCTAACTTATACCAAAACTCACTTTTTCTAAAAAACCTAACTTATACCAAAACTAACTTTTTCGAAAAAACCTAACTTATACCAAAACTAACTTTTTCGAAAAAACCTAACTTTTACCAAAACTAACTTATTCTAAAAAACCTAACTTTTTCTCAAAAACCTAACTTATACCAAAATTAACTTTTTCTTAAAAACCTAACTTATACCAAAACTAACTTTTTCGAAAAAACCTAACTTATACCAAAACTAACTTTTTCTTAAAAACCTAACTTATACCAAAACTAACTTTTTCGAAAAAACCTAACTTATACCAAAACTAACTTTTTCTAAAAAACCTTACTTTTTCTCAAAAACCTAACTTTTACCAAAACTAACTTTTTCGAAAAAACCTAACTTTTTCGAAAAAACCTAACTTATACAAAAACTAACTTTTTCGAAAAAACCTAACTTATACCAAAACTAACTTTTTCGAAAAAACCTAACTTATACCAAAACTAACTTTTTCGAAAAAACCTAACTTTTTCTAAAAAACCTAACTTTTTCGAAAAAACCTTACTTTTTCGAAAAAACCTAACTTTTACCAAAACTAACTTTTTCTTAAAAACCTAACTTTTTCTCAAAAACCTAACTTATACCAAAACTAACTTTTTCGAAAAAACCTAACTTATACCAAAACTAACTTTTTCTAAAAAACCTAACTTATACCAAAACTAACTTTTTCGAAAAAACCTAACTTATACCAAAACTAACTTTTTCTAAAAAACCTTACTTTTTCGAAAAAACCTAACTTTTACCAAAACTAACTTTTTAGAAAAAACCTAACTTTTTCGAAAAAACCTAACTTATACCAAAACTAACTTTTTCGAAAAAACCTAACTTATACCAAAACTAACTTTTTCGAAAAAACCTAACTTATACCAAAACTAACTTTTTCGAAAAAACCTAACTTTTTCTAAAAAACCTAACTTTTTCGAAAAAACCTTACTTTTTCGAAAAAACCTAACTTTTACCAAAACTAACTTTTTCTTAAAAACCTAACTTTTTCTCAAAAACCTAACTTATACCAAAACTAACTTTTTCGAAAAAACCTAACTTATACCAAAACTAACTTTTTCGAAGAAACCTAACTTATACCAAAACTAACTTTTTCTAAAAAACCTTACTTTTTCGAAAAAACCTAACTTTTACCAAAACTAACTTTTTCGAAAAAACCTAACTTTTTCTAAAAAACCTAACTTATACCAAAACTAACTTTTTCGAAAAAACCTAACTTATACCAAAACTAACTTTTTTGAAAAAACCTAACTTATACCAAAACTAACTTTTTCGAAAAAACCTAACTTTTTCTAAAAAACCTAACTTTTACCAAAACTAACTTATTATAAAAAACCTAACTTTTTCTCAAAAACCTAACTTATACCAAAACTAACTTTTTCTTAAAAACCTAACTTTTTCTTAAAAATCTAACTTTTTCTTAAAAACCTAACTTATACCAAAACTAACTTTTTCGAAAAAACCTAACTTATACCAAAACTCACTTTTTCTAAAAAACCTAACTTATACCAAAATTAACTTTTTCTTAAAAACCTAACTTTTTCTAAAAAACCTAACTTATACCAAAACTAACTTTTTCGAAAAAACCTAACTTATACCAAAACTAACTTTTTCTTAAAAACCTAACTTATACCAAAACTAACTTTTTCGAAAAAACCTAACTTATACCAAAACTAACTTTTTCTAAAAAACCTTACTTTTTCGAAAAAACCTAACTTTTACCAAAACTAACTTTTTCGAAAAAACCTAACTTTTTCATAAAAACCTAACTTATACCAAAACTAACTTTTTCGAAAAAACCTAACTTATACCAAAACTAACTTTTTCTTAAAAACCTAACTTTTACCAAAACTAACTTTTTCGAAAAAACCTAACTTTTTCATAAAAACCTAACTTATACCAAAACTAACTTTTTCTAAAAAACCTAACTTATACCAAAACTAACTTTTTCGAAAAAACCTAACTTATACCAAAACTAACTTTTTCATAAAAACCTAACTTTTTCTCAAAAACCTAACTTATACCAAAATTAACTTTTTCTTAAAAACCTAACTTTTTCTAAAAAACCTAACTTATACCAAAACTAACTTTTTCGAAAAAACCTAACTTATACCAAAACTAACTTTTTCGAAAAAACCTAACTTATACCAAAACTCACTTTTTCTAAAAATCCTAACTTATACCAAAACTAACTTTTTCGAAAAAACCTAACTTATACCAAAACTAACTTTTTCTAAAAAACCTAACTTATACCAAAACTAACTTTTTCTAAAAAACCTGACTTATACCAATACTAACTTTTTCGAAAAAACCTAACTTATACCAAAACTAACTTTTTCGAAAAAACCTAACTCATACCAAAACTAACTTTTTCGAAAAAACCTAACTTATAAAAAAACTAACTTTTTCGAAAAAACCTAACTTATACCAAAACTCACTTTTTCTAAAAAACCTAACTTATACCAAAACTAACTTTTTCGAAAAAACCTAACTTATACCAAAACTAACTTTTTCGAAAAAACCTAACTTATACCAAAACTAACTTTTTCTAAAAAACCTAACTTATACCAAAACTAACTTTTTCGAAAAAACCTAACTTTTACCAAAACTAACTTATTCTAAAAAACCTAACTTTTTCTCAAAAACCTAACTTATAAAAAAACTAACTTTTTCGAAAAAACCTAACTTTTAAAAAAACTAACTTTTTCGAAAAAACCTAACTTATACCAAAACTCACTTTTTCTAAAAAACCTAACTTATACCAAAACTAACTTTTTCTAAAAAACCTAACTTATACCAAAACTAACTTTTTCTAAAAAACCTGACTTATACCAAAACTAACTTTTTCTAAAAAACCTAACTTATACCAAAACTAACTTTTTCTAAAAAACCTGACTTATACCAATACTAACTTTTTCGAAAAAACCTAACTTATACCAAAACTAACTTTTTCGAAAAAACCTAACTTATAAAAAAACTAACTTTTTCGAAAAAACCTAACTTATACCAAAACTCACTTTTTCTAAAAATCCTAACTTATACCAAAACTAACTTTTTCGAAAAAACCTAACTTAAACCAAAACTAACTTTTTCTAAAAAACCTAACTTATACCAAAACTAACTTTTTCTAAAAAACCTGACTTATACCAAGACTAACTTTTTCGAAAAAACCTAACTTATACCAAAACTAACTTTTTCGAAAAAACCTAACTCATACCAAAACTAACTTTTTCATAAAAACCTAACTTATACCAAAACTAACTTTTTCTAAAAAACCTAACTTATACCAAAACTAACTTTTTCTAAAAAACCTAACTTATACCAAAACTAACTTTTTCTAAAAAACCTGACTTATACCAATACTAACTTTTTCGAAAAAACCTAACTTATACCAAAACTAACTTTTTCTTAAAAACCTAACTTTTACCAAAACTAACTTTTTCGAAAAAACCTAACTTTTTCATAAAAACCTAACTTATACCAAAACTAACTTTTTCTAAAAAACCTAACTTATACCAAAACTAACTTTTTCGAAAAAACCTAACTTATACCAATACTAACTTTTTCGAAAAAACCTAACTTATACCAAAACTAACTTTTTCTAAAAAACCTTACTTTTTCGAAAAAACCTAACTTTTACCAAAACTAACTTTTTCGAAAAAACCTAACTTTTTCATAAAAACCTAACTTATACCAAAACTAACTTTTTCGAAAAAACCTAACTTTTTCGAAAAAACCTAACTTTTACCAAAACTAACTTTTTCGAAAAAACCTAACTTATACCAAAACTAACTTTTTCTAAAAAACCTAACTTATACCAAAACTAACTTTTTCTAAAAAACCTAACTTATACCAAAACTAACTTTTTCGAAAAAACCTAACTTATACCAAAACTAACTTTTTCTAAAAAACCTAACTTATACCAAAACTAACTTTTTCGAAAAAACCTAACTTTTACCAAAACTAACTTATTCTAAAAAACCTAACTTTTTCTCAAAAACCTAACTTATAAAAAAACTAACTTTTTCGAAAAAACCTAACTTTTAAAAAAACTAACTTTTTCGAAAAAACCTAACTTATACCAAAACTCACTTTTTCTAAAAAACCTAACTTATACCAAAACTAACTTTTTCTAAAAAACCTAACTTATACCAAAACTAACTTTTTCTAAAAAACCTGACTTATACCAAAACTAACTTTTTCTAAAAAACCTAACTTATACCAAAACTAACTTTTTCTAAAAAACCTGACTTATACCAATACTAACTTTTTCGAAAAAACCTAACTTATACCAAAACTAACTTTTTCGAAAAAATCTAACTTATAAAAAAACTAACTTTTTCGAAAAAACCTAACTTATACCAAAACTCACTTTTTCTAAAAATCCTAACTTATACCAAAACTAACTTTTTCGAAAAAACCTAACTTAAACCAAAACTAACTTTTTCTAAAAAACCTAACTTATACCAAAACTAACTTTTTCTAAAAAACCTGACTTATACCAATACTAACTTTTTCGAAAAAACCTAACTTATACCAAAACTAACTTTTTCGAAAAAACCTAACTCATACCAAAACTAACTTTTTCATAAAAACCTAACTTATACCAAAACTAACTTTTTCTAAAAAACCTAACTTATACCAAAACTAACTTTTTCTAAAAAACCTAACTTATACCAAAACTAACTTTTTCTAAAAAACCTGACTTATACCAATACTAACTTTTTCGAAAAAACCTAACTTATACCAAAACTAACTTTTTCTTAAAAACCTAACTTTTACCAAAACTAACTTTTTCGAAAAAACCTAACTTTTTCATAAAAACCTAACTTATACCAAAACTAACTTTTTCTAAAAAACCTAACTTATACCAAAACTAACTTTTTCGAAAAAACCTAACTTATACCAATACTAACTTTTTCGAAAAAACCTAACTTATACCAAAACTAACTTTTTCTAAAAAACCTTACTTTTTCGAAAAAACCTAACTTTTACCAAAACTAACTTTTTCGAAAAAACCTAACTTTTTCATAAAAACCTAACTTATACCAAAACTAACTTTTTCTAAAATACCTAACTTATACCAAAACTAACTTTTTCTAAAAAACCTAACTTATACCAAAACTAACTTTTTCGAAAAAACCTAACTTTTTCTCAAAAACCTAACTTATACCAAAATTAACTTTTTCTTAAAAACCTAACTTTTTCGAAAAAACCTAACTTATACCAAAACTAACTTTTTCGAAAAAACCTAACTTATACCAAAACTAACTTTTTCTAAAAAACCTAACTTATACCAAAACTAACTTTTTCTAAAAAACCTAACTTATACCAAAACTAACTTTTTCTAAAAAACCTGACTTATACCAATACTAACTTTTTCGAAAAAACCTAACTTATACCAAAACTAACTTTTTCTAAAAAACCTTACTTTTTCGAAAAAACCTAACTTTTACCAAAACTAACTTTTTCGAAAAAACCTAACTTTTTCATAAAAACCTAACTTATACCAAAACTAACTTTTTCTTAAAAACCTAACTTTTACCAAAACTAACTTTTTCGAAAAAACCTAACTTTTTCATAAAAACCTAACTTATACCAAAACTAACTTTTTCTTAAAAACCTAACTTATACCAAAACTAACTTTTTCGAAAAAACCTAACTTTTACCAAAACTAACTTATTCTAAAAAACCTAACTTTTTCTCAAAAACCTAACTTATACCAAAATTAACTTTTTCTTAAAAACCTAACTTTTTCGAAAAAACCTAACTTATACCAAAACTAACTTTTTCATAAAAACCTAACTTATACCAAAACTAACTTTTTCTAAAAAACCTAACTTATACCAAAACTAACTTTTTCTAAAACACCTAACTTATACCAAAACTAACTTTTTCTAAAAAACCTGACTTATACCAATACTAACTTTTTCGAAAAAACCTAACTTATACCAAAACTAACTTTTTCGAAAAAACCTAACTTATAAAAAAACTAACTTTTTCGAAAAAACCTAACTTATACCAAAACTCACTTTTTCTAAAAATCCTAACTTATACCAAAACTAACTTTTTCGAAAAAACCTAACTTATACCAAAACTAACTTTTTCGAAAAAACCTAACTTTTACCAAAACTAACTTATTCTAAAAAACCTAACTTTTTCTCAAAAACCTAACTTATACCAAAATTAACTTTTTCTTAAAAACCTAACTTTTTCGAAAAAACCTAACTTATACCAAAACTAACTTTTTCATAAAAACCTAACTTATACCAAAACTAACTTTTTCTAAAAAACCTAACTTATACCAAAACTAACTTTTTCTAAAACACCTAACTTATACCAAAACTAACTTTTTCTAAAAAACCTGACTTATACCAATACTAACTTTTTCGAAAAAACCTAACTTATACCAAAACTAACTTTTTCGAAAAAACCTAACTTATAAAAAAACTAACTTTTTCGAAAAAACCTAACTTATACCAAAACTCACTTTTTCTAAAAATCCTAACTTTTACCAAAACTAACTTATTCTAAAAAACCTAACTTTTTCTCAAAAACCTAACTTATACCAAAATTAACTTTTTCTTAAAAACCTAACTTTTTCTAAAAAACCTGACTTATACCAATACTAACTTTTTCGAAAAAACCTAACTTATTCCAAAACTAACTTTTTCGAAAAAACCTAACTCATACCAAAACTAACTTTTTCGAAAAAACCTAACTTATAAAAAAACTAACTTTTTCGAAAAAACCTAACTTATACCAAAACTCACTTTTTCTAAAAAACCTAACTTATACCAAAACTAACTTTTTCGAAAAAAACCTAACTTATACCAAAACTAACTTTTTCGAAAAAACCTAACTTATACCAAAACTAACTTTTTCTAAAAAACCTAACTTATACCAAAACTAACTTTTTCGAAAAAACCTAACTTTTACCAAAACTAACTTATTCTAAAAAACCTAACTTTTTCTCAAAAACCTAACTTATAAAAAAACTAACTTTTTCGAAAAAACCTAACTTATAAAAAAACTAACTTTTTCGAAAAAACCTAACTTATACCAAAACTCACTTTTTCTAAAAAACCTAACTTATACCAAAACTAACTTTTTCTAAAAAACCTAACTTATACCAAAACTAACTTTTTCTAAAAAACCTGACTTATACCAAAACTAACTTTTTCTAAAAAACCTAACTTATACCAAAACTAACTTTTTCTAAAAAACCTGACTTATACCAATACTAACTTTCTCGAAAAAACCTAACTTATACCAAAACTAACTTTTTCGAAAAAACCTAACTTATAAAAAAACTAACTTTTTCGAAAAAACCTAACTTATACCAAAACTCACTTTTTCTAAAAATCCTAACTTATACCAAAACTAACTTTTTCGAAAAAACCTAACTTAAACCAAAACTAACTTTTTCTAAAAAACCTAACTTATACCAAAACTAACTTTTTCTAAAAAACCTGACTTATACCAATACTAACTTTTTCGAAAAAACCTAACTTATACCAAAACTAACTTTTTCGAAAAAACCTAACTCATACCAAAACTAACTTTTTCGAAAAAACCTAACTTTTAAAAAAACTAACTTTTTCGAAAAAACCTAACTTATACCAAAACTCACTTTTTCTAAAAAACCTAACTTATACCAAAACTAACTTTTTCGAAAAAACCTAACTTATACCAAAACTAACTTTTTCTTAAAAACCTAACTTATACCAAAACTAACTTTTTCGAAAAAACCTAACTTATACCAAAACTAACTTTTTTAAAAAACCTAACTTTTACCAAAACTAACTTATTCTAAAAAACCTAACTTTTTCTCAAAAACCTAACTTATACCAAAATTAACTTTTTCTTAAAAACCTAACTTTTTCGAAAAAACCTAACTTATACCAAAACTAACTTTTTCTTAAAAACCTAACTTATACCAAAACTAACTTTTTCGAAAAAACCTAACTTATACCAAAACTAACTTTTTTAAAAAACCTAACTTTTACCAAAACTAACTTATTCTAAAAAACCTAACTTTTTCTAAAAAACCTAACTTATACCAAAACTAACTTTTTCGAAAAAACCTAACTTATACCAAAACTAACTTTTTCATAAAAACCTAACTTATACCAAAACTAACTTTTTCTAAAAAACCTAACTTATACCAAAACTAACTTTTTCTAAAAAACCTAACTTATACCAAAACTAACTTTTTCTAAAAAACCTGACTTATACCAATACTAACTTTTTCGAAAAACCTAACTTATACCAAAACTAACTTTTTCGAAAAAACCTAACTCATACCAAAACTAACTTTTTCGAAAAAACCTAACTTATAAAAAAACTAACTTTTTCGAAAAAACCTAACTTATACCAAAACTCACTTTTTCTAAAAAACCTAACTTATACCAAAACTAACTTTTTCGAAAAAACCTAACTTATACCAAAACTAACTTTTTCTAAAAAACCTAACTTATACCAAAACTAACTTTTTCGAAAAAACCTAACTTTTACCAAAACTAACTTATTCTAAAAAACCTAACTTTTTCTCAAAAACCTAACTTATAAAAAAACTAACTTTTTCGAAAAAACCTAACTTATAAAAAAACTAACTTTTTCGAAAAAACCTAACTTATACCAAAACTAACTTTTTCTAAAAAACCTAACTTATACCAAAACTAACTTTTTCTAAAAAACCTAACTTATACCAAAACTAACTTTTTCTAAAAAACCTGACTTATACCAAAACTAACTTTTTCTAAAAAACCTAACTTATACCAAAACTAACTTTTTCGAAAAAACCTAACTTATACCAAAACTAACTTTTTCGAAAAAACCTAACTCATACCAAAACTAACTTTTTCGAAAAAACCTAACTTATAAAAAAACTAACTTTTTCGAAAAAACCTAACTTATACCAAAACTCACTTTTTCTAAAAAACCTAACTTATACCAAAACTAACTTTTTCGAAAAAACCTAACTTATACCAAAACTAACTTTTTCGAAAAAACCTAACTTATACCAAAACTCACTTTTTCTAAAAAACCTAACTTATACCAAAACTAACTTTTTCGAAAAAACCTAACTTTTACCAAAACTAACTTATTCTAAAAAACCTAACTTTTTCTCAAAAACCTAACTTATACCAAAATTAACTTTTTCTTAAAACCTAACTTTTTCGAAAAAACCTAACTTATACCAAAACTAACTTTTTCATAAAAACCTAACTTATACCAAAACTAACTTTTTCTTAAAAACCTAACTTATACCAAAACTCACTTTTTCTAAAAAACCTAACTTATACCAAAACTAACTTTTTCGAAAAAACCTAACTTATACCAAAACTAACTTTTTCGAAAAAACCTAACTTATACCAAAACTAACTTTTTCTAAAAAACCTAACTTATACCAAAACTAACTTTTTCGAAAAAACCTAACTTTTACCAAAACTAACTTATTCTAAAAAACCTAACTTTTTCTCAAAAACCTAACTTATACCAAAATTAACTTTTTCTTAAAAACCTAACTTTTTCTAAAAAACCTAACTTATACCAAAACTAACTTTTTCGAAAAAACCTAACTTATACCAAAACTAACTTTTTCTAAAAAACCTAACTTATACCAATACTAACTTTTTCGAAAAAACCTAACTTATACCAAAGCTAACTTTTTCTAAAAAACCTTACTTTTTCGAAAAAACCTAACTTTTACCAAAACTAACTTTTTCGAAAAAACCTAACTTTTTCATAAAAACCTAACTTATACCAAAACTAACTTTTTCTTAAAAACCTAACTTTTACCAAAACTAACTTTTTCGAAAAAACCTAACTTTTTCATAAAAACCTAACTTATACCAAAACTAACTTTTTCTTAAAAACCTAACTTTTACCAAAATTAACTTTTTCTTAAAAACCTAACTTTTTCTAAAAAACCTAACTTATACCAAAACTAACTTTTTCGAAAAAACCTAACTTATACCAAAACTAACTTTTTCTTAAAAACCTAACTTATACCAAAACTAACTTTTTCGAAAAAATCTAACTTATACCAAAACTAACTTTTTCTAAAAAACCTTACTTTTTCGAAAAAACCTAACTTTTACCAAAACTAACTTTTTCGAAAAAAAATAACTTTTTCATAAAAACCTAACTTATACCAAAACTAACTTTTTCTTAAAAACCTAACTTTTACCAAAACTAACTTTTTCGAAAAAACCTAACTTTTTCATAAAAACCTAACTTATACCAAAACTTACTTTTTCTAAAAAACCTAACTTATACCAAAACTAACTTTTTCTAAAAAACCTAACTTATACCAAAACTAACTTTTTCTAAAAAACCTAACTTATACCAATACTAACTTTTTCGAAAAAACCTAACTTATACCAAAACTAACTTTTTCGAAAAAACCTAACTCATACCAAAACTTACTATTTCGAAAAAACCTAACTTATAAAAAAACTAACTTTTTCGAAAAAACCTAACTTATACCAAAACTCACTTTTTCTAAAAAACCTAACTTATACCAAAACTATTTTTTTCTAAAAAACCTAACTTATACCAAAACTAACTTTTTCTAAAAAAACCTAACTTATACCAATACTAACTTTTTCGAAAAAACCTAACTTATACCAAAACTAACTTTTTCGAAAAAAACCTAACTTATACCAAAACTAACTTTTTCGAAAAAACCTAACTTTTACCAAAACTAACTTTTTCGAAAAAACCTAACTTTTTCATAAAAACCTAACTTATACCAAAATTAACTTTTTCGAAAAAACCTAACTTATACCAAAACTAACTTTTTCTTAAAAACCTAACTTTAACCAAAACTAACTTTTTCGAAAAAACCTAACTTTTTCATAAAAACCTAACTTATACCAAAACTAACTTTTCCTAAAAAACCTAACTTATACCAAAACTAACTTTTTCGAAAAAACCTAACTTATACCAATACTAACTTTTTCGAAAAAACCTAACTTATACCAAAACTAACTTTTTCTAAAAAACCTTACTTTTTCGAAAAACCTAACTTTTACCAAAACTAACTTTTTCGAAAAACCTAACTTTTTCATAAAAACCTAACTTATACCAAAACTAACTTTTTCTTAAAAACCTAACTTTTACCAAAACTAACTTTTTCCAAAAAACCTAACTTTTTCATAAAAACCTAACTTATACCAAAACTAACTTTTTCTTAAAAACCTAACTTATACCAAAACTAACTTTTTCGAAAAAACCTAACTTTTACCAAAACTAACTTATTCTAAAAAACCTAACTTTTTCTCGAAAACCTAACTTATACCAAAATTAACTTTTTCTTAAAAACCTAACTTTTTCGAAAAAACCTAACTTATACCAAAACTAACTTTTTCATAAAAACCTAACTTATACCAAAACTAACTTTTTCTAAAAAACCTAACTTATACCAAAACTAACTTTTTCTAAAACACCTAACTTATACCAAAACTAACTTTTTCTAAAAAACCTGACTTATACCAATACTAACTTTTTCGAAAAAACCTAACTTATACCAAAACTAACTTTTTCGAAAAAACCTTACTTATAAAAAAACTAACTTTTTCGAAAAAACCTAACTTATACCAAAACTCACTTTTTCTAAAAATCCTAACTTATACCAAAACTAACTTTTTCTAAAAAACCTAACTTATACCAAAACTAACTTTTTCTAAAAAACCTAACTTATACCAAAACTAACTTTTTCTAAAAAACCTGACTTATACCAATACTAACTTTTTCGAAAAAACCTAACTTATACCAAAACTAACTTTTTCGAAAAAACCTAACTCATACCAAAACTAACTTTTTCGAAAAAACCTAACTTATAAAAAAACTAACTTTTTCGAAAAAACCTAACTTATACCAAAACTCACTTTTTCTAAAAAACCTAACTTATACCAAAACTAACTTTTTCGAAAAAACCTAACTTATACCAAAACTAACTTTTTCGAAAAAACCTAACTTATACCAAAACTAACTTTTTTTAAAAAACCTAACTAATACCAAAACTAACTTTTTCGAAAAAACCTAACTTTTACCAAAACTAACTTATTCTAAAAAACCTAACTTTTTCTCAAAAACCTAACTTATAAAAAAACTAACTTTTTCGAAAAAACCTAACTTATAAAAAAACTAACTTTTTCGAAAAAACCTAACTTATACCAAAAACTCACTTTTCCTAAAAAACCTAACTTATACCAAAACTAACTTTTTCTAAAAAACCTAACTTATACCAAAACTAACTTTTTCTAAAAAACCTGACTTATACCAAAACTAACTTTTTCTAAAAAACCTAACTTATACCAAAACTAACTTTTTCTAAAAAAACCTGACTTATACCAATACTAACTTTTTCGAAAAAACCTAACTTATACCAAAACTAACTTTTTCGAAAAAACCTAACTTATAAAAAAACTAACTTTTTCGAAAAAACCTAACTTATACCAAAACTCACTTTTTCTAAAAATCCTAACTTATACCAAAACTAACTTTTTCGAAAAAACCTAACTTAAACCAAAACTAACTTTTTCTAAAAAACCTAACTTATACCAAAACTAACTTTTTCTAAAAAACCTGACTTATACCAATACTAACTTTTTCGAAAAAACCTAACTTATACCAAAACTAACTTTTTCGAAAAAACCTAACTCATACCAAAACTAACTTTTTCGAAAAAACCTAACTTTTAAAAAAACTAACTTTTTCGAAAAAACCTAACTTATACCAAAACTCACTTTTCCTAAAAAACCTAACTTATACCAAAACTAACTTTTTCTAAAAAACCTAACTTATACCAAAACTAACTTTTTCTAAAAAACCTGACTTATACCAAAACTAACTTTTTCTAAAAAACCTAACTTATACCAAAACTAACTTTTTCTAAAAAACCTGACTTATACCAATACTAACTTTTTCGAAAAAACCTAACTTATACCAAAACTAACTTTTTCGAAAAAACCTAACTTATAAAAAAACTAACTTTTTCGAAAAAAAATAACTTATACCAAAACTCACTTTTTCTAAAAATCCTAACTTATACCAAAACTAACTTTTTCGAAAAAACCTAACTTAAACCAAAACTAACTTTTTCTAAAAAACCTAACTTATACCAAAACTAACTTTTTCTAAAAAACCTGACTTATACCAATACTAACTTTTTCGAAAAAACCTAACTTATACCAAAACTAACTTTTTCGAAAAAACCTAACTCATACCAAAACTAACTTTTTCGAAAAAACCTAACTTTTAAAAAAACTAACTTTTTCGAAAAAACCTAACTTATACCAAAACTAACTTTTTTCTAAAAAACCTAACTTATACCAAAACTAACTTTTTCGAAAAAACCTAACTTATACCAAAACTAACTTTTTCTTAAAAACCTAACTTATACCAAAACTAACTTTTTCGAAAAACCTAACTTATACCAAAACTAACTTTTTTAAAAAAACCTAACTTTTACCAAAACTAACTTATTCTAAAAAACCTAACTTTTTCTCAAAAACCTAACTTATACCAAAATTAACTTTTTCTTAAAAACCTAACTTTTTCGAAAAAACCTAACTTATACCAAAACTAACTTTTTCATAAAAACCTAACTTATACCAAAACTAACTTTTTCTAAAAAACCTAACTTATACCAAAACTAACTTTTTCTAAAAAACCTAACTTATACCAAAACTAACTTTTTCTAAAAAACCTGACTTATACCAATACTAACTTTTTCGAAAAAACCTAACTTATACCAAAACTAACTTTTTCGAAAAAACCTAACTCATACCAAAACTAACTTTTTCGAAAAAACCTAACTTATAAAAAAACTAACTTTTTCGAAAAAACCTAACTTATACCAAAACTCACTTTTTCTAAAAAACCTAACTTACACCAAAACTAACTTTTTCGAAAAAACCTAACTTATACCAAAACTAACTTTTTCTAAAAAACCTAACTTATACCAAAACTAACTTTTTCGAAAAAACCTAACTTTTACCAAAACTAACTTATTCTAAAAAACCTAACTTTTTCTCAAAAACCTAACTTATAAAAAAACTAACTTTTTCGAAAAAACTCAACTTATAAAAAAACTAACTTTTTCGAAAAAACCTAACTTATACCAAAACTAACTTTTTCTAAAAAACCTAACTTATACCAAAACTAACTTTTTCTAAAAAACCTAACTTATACCAAAACTAACTTTTTCTAAAAAACCTGACTTATACCAAAACTAACTTTTTCTAAAAAACCTAACTTATACCAAAACTAACTTTTTCGAAAAAACCTAACTTATACCAAAACTAACTTTTTCGAAAAAACCTAACTTATACCAAAACTAACTTTTTCGAAAAAACCTAACTTATAAAAAAACTAACTTTTTCGAAAAAACCTAACTTATACCAAAACTCACTTTTTCTAAAAAACCTAACTTATACCAAAACTAACTTTTTCGAAAAAACCTAACTTATACCAAAACTAACTTTTTCGAAAAAACCTAACTTATACCAAAACTCACTTTTTCTAAAAAACCTAACTTATACCAAAACTAACTTTTTCGAAAAAACCTAACTTTTACCAAAACTAACTTATTCTAAAAAACCTAACTTTTTCTCAAAAACCTAACTTATACCAAAATTAACTTTTTCTTAAAACCTAACTTTTTCGAAAAAACCTAACTTATACCAAAACTAACTTTTTCATAAAAACCTAACTTATACCAAAACTAACTTTTTCGAAAAAACCTAACTTATACCAAAACTCACTTTTTCTAAAAAACCTAACTTATACCAAAACTAACTTTTTCGAAAAAACCTAACTTATACCAAAACTAACTTTTTCGAAAAAACCTAACTTATACCAAAACTAACTTTTTCTAAAAAACCTAACTTATACCAAAACTAACTTTTTCGAAAAAACCTAACTTTTACCAAAACTAACTTATTCTAAAAAACCTAACTTTTTCTCAAAAACCTAACTTATACCAAAACTAACTTTTTCTTAAAAACCTAACTTATACCAAAACTAACTTTTTCTAAAAAACCTAACTTATACCAATACTAACTTTTTCGAAAAAACCTAACTTATACCAAAACTAACTTTTTCTAAAAAACCTTACTTTTTCGAAAAAACCTAACTTTTACCAAAACTAACTTTTTCGAAAAAACCTAACTTTTTCATAAAAACCTAACTTATACCAAAACTAACTTTTTCTTAAAAACCTAACTTTTACCAAAACTAACTTTTTCGAAAAAACCTAACTTTTTCATAAAAACCTAACTTATACCAAAACTTACTTTTTCTTAAAAACCTAACTTTTACCAAAATTAACTTTTTCTTAAAAACCTATCTTTTTCTAAAAAACCTAACTCATACCAAAACTAACTTTTTCGAAAAAACCTAACTTATACCAAAACTAACTTTTTCTTAAAAACCTAACTTATACCAAAACTAACTTTTTCGAAAAAATCTAACTTATACCAAAACTAACTTTTTCTAAAAAACCTTACTTTTTCGAAAAAACCTAACTTTTACCAAAACTAACTTTTTCGAAAAAAAATAACTTTTTCATAAAAACCTAACTTATACCAAAACTAACTTTTTCTTAAAAACCTAACTTTTACCAAAACTAACTTTTTCTAAAAAACCTAACTTTTTCATAAAAACCTAACTTATACCAAAACTTACTTTTTCTAAAAAACCTAACTTATACCAAAACTAACTTTTTCTAAAAAACCTAACTTATACCAAAACTAACTTTTTCTAAAAAACCTAACTTATACCAATACTAACTTTTTCGAAAAAACCTAACTTATACCAAAACTAACTTTTTCGAAAAAACCTAACTCATACCAAAACTAACTATTTCGAAAAAACCTAACTTATAAAAAAACTAACTTTTTCGAAAAAACCTAACTTATACCAAAACTCACTTTTTCTAAAAAACCTAACTTATACCAAAACTATTTTTTTCTAAAAAACCTAACTTATACCAAAACTAACTTTTTCTAAAAAACCTAACTTATACCAATACTAACTTTTTCGAAAAAACCTAACTTTTACCAAAACTAACTTTTTCGAAAAAACCTAACTTTTTCATAAAAACCTAACTTATACCAAAACTAACTTTTTCGAAAAAACCTAACTTATACCAAAACTAACTTTTTCTTAAAAACCTAACTTTAACCAAAACTAACTTTTTCGAAAAAACCTAACTTTTTCATAAAAACCTAACTTATACCAAAACTAACTTTTTCGAAAAAACCTAACTTATACCAAAACTAACTTTTTCTTAAAAACCTAACTTATACCAAAACTAACTTTTTCTAAAAAAACCTAACTTATACCAAAACTAACTTTTTCGAAAAAACCTAATTTATACCAAAACTAACTTTTTCGAAAAAACCTAACTTATACCAAAACTAACTTTTTCGAAAAAACCTTACTTATACCAAAACTAACTTTTTCGAAAAAACCTAACTTTTTCGAAAAAACCTAACTTATACCAAAACTAACTTTTTCGAAAAAACCTAACTTATACCAAAACTAACTTTTTCGAAAAAACCTAACTTATACCAAAACTAACTTTTTCATAAAAACCTAACTTATACCAAAACTAACTTTTTCGAAAAAACCTAACTTTTTCATAAAAACCTAACTTATACCAAAACTAACTTTTTCGAAAAAACCTAACTTATACCAAAACTAACTTTTTCTAAAAAAACCTAACTTATATCAAAACTAACTTTTTCGAAAAAACCTAACTTATAAAAAAACTAACTTTTTCGAAAAAACCTAACTTATACCAAAACTAACTTTTTCGAAAAAACCTAACTTTTTCTTAAAAACCTAACTTATACCAAAACTAACTTTTTCTCAAAAACCTAACTTATACCAAAACTAACTTTTTCGAAAAAACCTAACTTTTACCAAAACTAACTTATTCTAAAAAACCTAACTTTTTCTCAAAAACCTAACTTATACCAAAATTAACTTTTTCTTAAAAACCTAACTTTTTCTTAAAAACCTAACTTATACCAAAACTAACTTTTTCTTAAAAACCTTACTTTTTCTCAAAAACCTAACTTATACCAAAACTAACTTTTTCTTAAAAACCTAACTTTTTCTTAAAAACCTAACTTATACCAAAACTAACTTTTTCGAAAAAACCTAACTTATACCAATACTAACTTTTTCGAAAAAACCTAACTTATACCAAAACTAACTTTTTCTAAAAAACCTAACTTTTTCTAAAAAACCTAACTTATACCAAAACTAACTTTTTCTTAAAAACCTAACTTTTTCTTAAAAACCTAACTTATACCAAAACTAACTTTTTCTTAAAAACCTAACTTATACCAAAACTAACTTTTTCGAAAAAAACCTAACTTTTTCATAAAAACCTAACTTATACCAAAACTAACTTTTTCGAAAAAACCTAACTTTTACCAAAACTAACTTTTTCTAAAAAACCTAACTTATACCAAAACTAACTTTTTCTTAAAAACCTAACTTTTTCTTAAAAACCTAACTTATACCAAAACTAACTTTTTCTTAAAAACCTAACTTATACCAAAACTAACTTTTTCGAAAAAACCTAACTTTTTCTAAAAAACCTAACTTATACCAAAACTAACTTTTTCTTAAAAACCTAACTTTTTCTTAAAAACCTAACTTATACCAAAACTAACTTTTTCATAAAAACCTAACTTATACCAAAACTAACTTTTTCGAAAAAACCTAACTTTTACCAAAACTAACTTTTTCTAAAAAACCTAACTTATACCAAAACTAACTTTTTCTTAAAAACCTAACTTTTTCTTAAAAACCTAACTTATACCAAAACTAACTTTTTCTTAAAAACCTAACTTATACCAAAACTAACTTTTTCTAAAAAACCTAACTTTTTCTAAAAAACCTAACTTATACCAAAACTAACTTTTTCTTAAAAACCTAACTTTTTCTTAAAAACCTAACTTATACCAAAACTAACTTTTTCTTAAAAACCTAACTTATACCAAAACTAACTTTTTCGAAAAAACCTAACTTTTACCAAAACTAACTTTTTCTCAAAAACCTAACTTATACCAAAACTAACTTTTTCTAAAAAACCTAACTTTTTCTTAAAAACCTAACTTATACCAAAACTAACTTTTTCTTAAAAACCTAACTTATACCAATACTAACTTTTTCGAAAAAACCTAACTTATACCAAAACTAACTTTTTCGAAAAAACCTAACTCATACCAAAACTAACTTTTCCGAAAAAACCTAACTTATACCAAAACTAACTTTTTCGAAAAAACCTAACTTATACCAAAACTAACTTTTTCGAAAAAACCTAATTTATACCAAAACTAACTTTTTCGAAAAAACCTAACTTATACCAAAACTAACTTTTTCGAAAAAACCTAACTTATACCAAAACTAACTTTTTCGAAAAAACCTAACTTTTTCTAAAAAACCTAACTTTTTCTTAAAAACCTAACTTATACCAAAACTAACTTTTTCTTCAAAACCTAACTTATACCAATACTAACTTTTTCTTAAAAACCTAACTTATACCAATACTAACTTTTTCGAAAAAACCTAACTTATACCAAAACTAACTTTTTCGAAAAAACCTAACTCATACCAAAACTAACTTTTTCGAAAAAACCTAACTTATACCAAAACTCACTTTTTCGAAAAAACCTAACTTATACCAAAACTAACTTTTTCGAAAAAACCTAACTCATACCAAAACTAACTTTTTCGAAAAAACCTAACTTATACCAAAACTAACTTTTTCGAAAAAACCTAACTTATACCAAAACTAACTTTTTCGAAAAAACCTAATTTATACCAAAACTAACTTTTTCTTAAAAACCTAACTTATACCAAAACTAACTTTTTCTTAAAAACCTAACTTATACCAAAACTAACTTTTTCTAAAAAACCTAACTTTTTCTTAAAAACCTAACTTATACCAAAACTCACTTTTTCGAAAAAACCTAACTCATACCAAAACTAACTTTTTCGAAAAAACCTAACTTATACCAAAACTAACTTTTTCGAAAAAACCTAACTTATACCAAAACTAACTTTTTCGAAAAAACCTAATTTATACCAAAACTAACTTTTTCTTAAAAACCTAACTTATACCAAAACTAACTTTTTCGAAAAAACCTAACTTTTTCATAAAAACCTAACTTATACCAAAACTAACTTTTTCGAAAAAACCTAACTTTTTCTCAAAAACCTAACTTATACCAAAACTAACTTTTTCTTAAAAACCTAACTTTTTCTTAAAAATCTAACTTTTTCTTAAAAACCTAACTTATACCAAAACTAACTTTTTCATAAAAACCTAACTTATACCAAAACTAACTTTTTCTTAAAAACCTAACTTATACCAAAACTAACTTTTTCGAAAAAACCTAACTTTTTCGAAAAAACCTAACTTATACCAAAACTAACTTTTTCTAAAAAACCTAACTTATACCAAAACTAACTTTTTCTAAAAAACCTAACTTCTACCAAAACTAACTTTTTCTTAAAAACCTAACTTATACCAAAACTAACTTTTTCGAAAAAACCTAACTTATACCAAAACTAACTTTTTCGAAAAAACCTAATTTATACCAAAACTAACTTTTTCGAAAAAACCTAACTTATACCAAAACTAACTTTTTCTCAAAAACCTAACTTATACCAAAACTAACTTTTTCGAAAAAACCTAACTTATACCCAAACTAACTTTTTCTTAAAAACCTAACTTATACCAAAACTAACTTTTTCGAAAAAACCTAACTTTTTCATAAAAACCTAGTTATACCAAAACTAACTTTTTCGAAAAAACCTAACTTATACCAAAACTAACTTTTTCTCAAAAACCTAACTTATACCAAAACTAACTTTTTCTTAAAAACCTAACTTATACCAAAACTAACTTTTTCTTAAAAACCTAACTTATACCAAAACTAACTTTTTCGAAAAAACCTTACTTATACCAAAACTAACTTTTTCGAAAAAACCTAACTTATACCAAAACTAACTTTTTCGAAAAAACCTAACTCATACCAAAACTAACTTTTTCGAAAAAACCTAACTTATACCAAAACTAACTTTTTCTAAAAAACCTAACTTATACCAAAACTAACTTTTTCTAAAAAACCTAACTTATACCAAAACTAACTTTTTCGAAAAAACCTAACTTATACCAAAACTAACTTTTTCGAAAAAACCTAACTTACACCAAAACTAACTTTTTAGAAAAAACCTAATTTATACCAAAACTAACTTTTTCGAAAAAACCTAACTTATACCAAAACTAACTTTTAAGAAAAAACCCAACTTATACCAAAACTAACTTTTTCTAAAAAACCTTACTTTTTCGAAAAAACCTAACTTTTACCAAAACTAACTTTTTCATAAAAACCTAACTTATACCAAAACTAACTTTTTCATAAAAACCTAACTTATACCAAAACTAACTTTTTCTCAAAAACCTAACTTATACCAAAACTAACTTTTTCGAAAAAACCTAACTTATACCAAAACTAACTTTTTCTTAAAAACCTAACTTATACCAAAACTAACTTTTTCGAAAAAACCTAACTTTTTCATAAAAACCTAACTTATACCAAAACTAACTTTTTCGAAAAAACCTAACTTATACCAAAACTAACTTTTTCTTAAAAACCTAACTTATACCAAAACTAACTTTTTCTAAAAAAACCTAACTTATACCAAAACTAACTTTTTCATAAAAACCTAACTTATACCAAAACTAACTTTTTCATAAAAACCTAACTTATACCAAAACTAACTTTTTCTCAAAAACCTAACTTATACCAAAACTAACTTTTTCGAAAAAACCTAACTTATACCAAAACTAACTTTTTCGAAAAAACCTAACTTATACCAAAACTAACTTTTTCGAAAAAACCTAACTTACACCAAAACTAACTTTTTAGAAAAAACCTAATTTATACCAAAACTAACTTTTTCGAAAAAACCTAACTTATACCAAAACTAACTTTTAAGAAAAAACCCAACTTATACCAAAACTAACTTTTTCTAAAAAACCTTACTTTTTCGAAAAAACCTAACTTTTACCAAAACTAACTTTTTCATAAAAACCTAACTTATACCAAAACTAACTTTTTCATAAAAACCTAACTTATACCAAAACTAACTTTTTCTCAAAAACCTAACTTATACCAAAACTAACTTTTTCGAAAAAACCTAATTTATACCAAAACTAACTTTTTCGAAAAAACCTAACTTATACCAAAACTTACTTTTTCGAAAAAACCTAACTTATACCAAAACTAACTTTTTCTAAAAAACCTAACTTATACCAAAACTAACTTTTTCTCAAAAACCTAACTTATACCAAAACTAACTTTTTCGAAAAAACCTAACTTATACCAAAACTAACTTTTTCGAAAAAACCTAACTTATACCAAAACTAACTTTTTCGAAAAAACCTAACTTTTTCATAAAAACCTAACTTCTACCAAAACTAACTTTTTCGAAAAAACCTAACTTATACCAAAACTAACTTTTAAGAAAAAACCCAACTTATACCAAAACTAACTTTTTCTAAAAAACCTTACTTTTTCGAAAAAACCTAACTTTTACCAAAACTAACTTTTTCGAAAAAACCTAACTTTTTCATAAAAACCTAACTTATACCAAAACTAACTTTTTCGAAAAAACCTAACTTATACCAAAACTAACTTTTTCTTAAAAACCTAACTTTTACCAAAACTAACTTTTTCGAAAAAACCTAACTTTTTCATAAAAACCGAACTTATACCAAAACTAACTTTTTCTAAAAAACCTAACTTATACCAAAACTAACTTTTTCGAAAAAACCTAACTTATACCAAAACTAACTTTTTCTTAAAAACCTAACTTATACCAAAACTAACTTTTTCTAAAAAACCTAACTTATACCAAAACTAACTTTTTCGAAAAAACCTAACTTTTACCAAAACTAACTTTTTCGAAAAAACCTAACTTTTTCAAAAAAACCTAACTTATACCAAAACTAACTTTTTCATAAAAACCTAACTTATACCAAAACTAACTTTTTCTCAAAAACCTAACTTATACCAAAACTAACTTTTTCTCAAAAACCTAACTTATACCAAAACTAACTTTTTCGAAAAAACCTAACTTATACCAAAACTAACTTTTTTTTAAAAACCTAACTTATACCAAAACTAACTTTTTCGAAAAAACCTAACTTTTTCATAAAAACCTAGCTTATACCAAAACTAACTTTTTCTTAAAAACCTAACTTATACCAAAACTAACTTTTAAGAAAAAACCCAACTTATACCAAAACTAACTTTTTCTAAAAAACCTTACTTTTTCGAAAAAACCTAACTTTTACCAAAACTAACTTTTTCGAAAAAACCTAACTTTTTCTTAAAAACCTAACTTATACCAAAACTAACTTTTTCGAAAAAACCTAACTTATACCAAAACTAACTTTTTCTTAAAAACCTAACTTTTACCAAAACTAACTTTTTCGAAAAAACCTAACTTTTTCATAAAAACCTAACTTATACCAAAACTAACTTTTTCTAAAAAACCTAATTTATACCAAAACTAACTTTTTCGAAAAAACCTAACTTATACCAAAACTAACTTTTTCGAAAAAACCTAACTTTTTCTTAAAAACCTAACTTATACCAAAACTTACTTTTTCTCAAAAACCTAACTTATACCAAAATTAACTTTTTCAACAAAACCTAACTTTTACCAAAACTAACTTATTCTAAAAAACCTAACTTTTTCTCAAAAACCTAACTTATACCAAAATTAACTTTTTCTTAAAAACCTAACTTTTTCTTAAAAACCTAACTTATACCAAAACTAACTTTTTCTTAAAAACCTTACTTTTTCTCAAAAACCTAACTTATACCAAAACTAACTTTTTCTTAAAAACCTAACTTATACCAAAACTAACTTTCTCGAAAAAACCTAACTTATACCAAAACTAACTTTTTCGAAAAAACCTAATTTATACCCAAACTAACTTTTTCGAAAACACCTAACTTATACCAAAACTAACTTTTTCGAAAAAACCTAACTTATACCAAAACTAACTTTTTCTTAAAAACCTAACTTATACCAAAACTAACTTTTAAGAAAAAACCCAACTTATACCAAAACTAACTTTTTCTAAAAAACCTTACTTTTTCGAAAAAACCTAACTTTTACCAAAACTAACTTTTTCGAAAAAACCTAACTTTTTCATAAAAACCTAACTTATACCAAAACTAACTTTTTCTTAAAAACCTAACTTATACCAAAACTAACTTTTAAGAAAAAACCCAACTTATACCAAAACTAACTTTTTCTAAAAAACCTTACTTTTTCGAAAAAACCTAACTTTTACCAAAACTAACTTTTTCGAAAAAACCTAACTTTTTCATAAAAACCTAACTTATACCAAAACTAACTTTTTCGAAAAAACCTAACTTATACCAAAACTAACTTTTTCGAAAAAACCTAACTTATACCAAAACTAACTTTTTCGAAAAAAAAAAATTTATACCAAAACTAACTTTTTCGAAAAAACCTAACTTATACCAAAACTAACTTTTTCGAAAAAACCTAACTTATACCAAAACTAACGTTTTCGAAAAAACCTAACTTTTTCTAAAAAACCTAACTTTTTCTTAAAAACCTAACTTATACCAAAACTAACTTTTTCTTAAAAACCTAACTTATACCAATACTAACTTTTTCTTAAAAACCTAACTTATACCAATACTAACTTTTTCGAAAAAACCTAACTTATACCAAAACTAACTTTTTCGAAAAAACCTAACTCATACCAAAACTAACTTTTTCGAAAAAACCTAACTTATACCAAAACTCACTTTTTCGAAAAAACCTAACTTATACCAAAACTAACTTTTTCTTAAAAACCTAACTTTTTCTTAAAAATCTAACTTTTTCTTAAAAACCTAACTTATACCAAAACTAACTTTTTCGAAAAAACCTAACTTATACCAAAACTAACTTTTTCTTAAAAACCTAACTTATACCAAAACTAACTTTTTCGAAAAAACCTAACTTTTTCGAAAAAACCTAACTTATACCAAAACTAACTTTTTCTAAAAAACCTAACTTATACCAAAACTAACTTTTTCGAAAAAACCTAACTTATACCAAAACTAACTTTTTCGAAAAAACCTAACTCATACCAAAACTAACTTTTTCGAAAAAACCTAACTTATACCAAAACTAACTTTTTCTTAAAAACCTAACTTATACCAAAACTAACTTTTTCGAAAAAACCTAACTTTTTCTAAAAAACCTAACTTATACCAAAACTAACTTTTTCGAAAAAACCTAACTTATACCAAAACTAACTTTTTCGAAAAAACCTAACTCATACCAAAACTAACTTTTTCGAAAAAACCTAACTTATACCAAAACTAACTTTTTCTTAAAAACCTAACTTTTTCTTAAAAATCTAACTTTTTCTTAAAAACCTAACTTATACCAAAACTAACTTTTTCTCAAAAACCTAACTTATACCAAAACTAACTTTTTCTTAAAAACCTAACTTATACCAAAACTAACTTTTTCGAAAAAACCTAACTTTTTCGAAAAAACCTAACTTATACCAAAACTAACTTTTTCGAAAAAACCTAACTTTTTCTAAAAACCTAACTTATACCAAAACTAACTTTTTCGAAAAAACCTAACTTATACCAAAACTAACTTTTTCTTAAAAACCTAACTTATACCAAAACTAACTTTTTCGAAAAAACCTAACTTATACCAAAACTAACTTTTTCTAAAAAACCTAACTTATACCAAAACTAACTTTTTCGAAAAAACCTAACTTATACCAAAACTAACTTTTTCTTAAAAACCTAACTTATACCAAAACTAACTTTTTCGAAAAAACCTAACTTATACCAAAACTAACTTTTTCTTAAAAACCTAACTTATACCAAAACTAACTTTTAAGAAAAAACCCAACTTATACCAAAACTAACTTTTTCGAAAAAACCTAACTTATACCAAAACTAACTTTTTCTAAAAAACCTAACTTATACCAAAACTAACTTTTAAGAAAAAACCCAACTTATACCAAAACTAACTTTTTCGAAAAAACCTAACTTATACCAAAACTAACTTTTTCTTAAAAACCTAACTTATACCAAAACTAACTTTTTCTAAAAAACCCAACTTATACCAAAACTAACTTTTTCAAAAATACCTAACTTTTTCATAAAAACCTAACTTATACCAAAACTAACTTTTTCTTAAAAACCTAACTTATACCAAAACTAACTTTTTCGAAAAAACCTAACTTATACCAAAACTAACTTTTCTAAAAAACCTTACTTTTTCGAAAAAACCTAACTTTTACCAAAACTAACTTTTTCTAAAAAACCTAACTTATACAAAAACTAACTTTTTCTAAAAAACCTAACTTATACCAAAACTAACTTTTTCTAAAAAACCTAACTTATACCAAAACTAACTTTTTCGAAAAAACCTAACTTATACCAAAACTAACTTTTTCTTAAAAACCTAACTTATACCAAAACTAACTTTTTCGAAAAAACCTAACTTATACCAAAACTAACTTTTTCGAAAAAACCTAACTTATACCAAAACTAACTTTTTCTTAAAAACCTAACTTATACCAAAACTAACTTTTTCGAAAAAACCTAACTTTTACCAAAACTAACTTTTTCGAAAAAACCTAACTTTTTCATAAAAACCTAACTTATACCAAAACTAACTTTTTCTTAAAAACCTAACTTATACCAAAACTAACTTTTTCTTAAAAACCTAACTTATACCAAAACTAACTTTTTCGAAAAAACCTAACTTATACCAAAACTAACATTTTCGAAAAAACCTAACTTATACCAAAACTAACTTTTTCTAAAAAACCTAACTTATACCAAAACTAACTTTTTCATAAAAACCTAACTTATACCAAAACTAACTTTTTCGAAAAAACCTAACTTATACCAAAACTAACTTTTTCGAAAAAACCTAACTTATACCAAAACTAACTTTTTCGAAAAAACCTAACTTATACCAAAACTAACTTTTTCTTAAAAACCTAACTTATACCAAAACTAACTTTTTCGAAAAAACCTAACTTATACCAAAACTAACTTTTTCGAAAAAACCTAACTTATACCAAAACTAACTTTTTCGAAAAAACCTAACTTATACCAAAACTAACTTTTTCTTAAAAACCTAACTTATACCAAAACTAACTTTTTCGAAAAAACCTAACTTATACCAAAACTAACTTTTTCTTAAAAACCTAACTTATACCAAAACTAACTTTTTCTAAAAAAACCTAACTTATACCAAAACTAACTTTTTCGAAAAAACCTAATTTATACCAAAACTAACTTTTTCGAAAAAACCTAACTTATACCAAAATTAACATTTTCGAAAAAACCTAACTTATACCAAAACTAACTTTTTCGAAAAAACCTAACTTATACCAAAACTAACTTTTTCTCAAAAACCTAACTTATACCAAAACTAACTTTTTCGAAAAAACCTAACTTATACCAAAACTAACTTTTTCTTAAAAACCTAACTTATACCAAAACTAACTTTTTCGAAAAAACCTAACTTTTTCATAAAAACCTAACTTATACCAAAACTAACTTGTTCGAAAAAACCTAACTTATACCAAAACTAACTTTTTCGAAAAAACCTAACTTATACCAAAACTAACTTTTTCTAAAAAACCTTACTTTTTCGAAAAAACCTAACTTATACCAAAACTAACTTTTTCGAAAAAACCTAACTTTTTCTCAAAAACCTAACTTATACCAAAACTAACTTTTTCGAAAAAACCTAACTTATACCAAAACTAACTTTTTCTTAAAAACCTAACTTATACCAAAACTAACTTTTAAGAAAAAACTCAACTTATACCAAAACTAACTTTTTCGAAAAAACCTAACTTATACCAAAACTAACTTTTTCTTAAAAACCTAACTTATACCAAAACTAACTTTTTCGAAAAAACCTAACTTTTTCATAAAAACCTAACTTATACCAAAACTAACTTTTTCGAAAAAACCTAACTTATACCAAAACTAACTTTTTCGAAAAAACCTAACTTATACCAAAACTAACTTTTTCTAAAAAACCTTACTTTTTCGAAAAACCTAACTTTTACCAAAACTAACTTTTTCGAAAAAACCTAACTTTTTCATAAAAACCTAACTTATACCAAAACTAACTTTTTCGAAAAAACCTAACTTATACCAAAACTAACTTTTTCGAAAAAACCTAACTTATACCAAAACTAACTTTTTCTTAAAAACCTAACTTATACCAAAACTAACTTTTTCGAAAAAACCTAACTTATACCAAAACTAACTTTTTCAAAAAAACCTAACTTATACCAAAACTAACTTTTTCTAAAAAACCTAACTTATACCAAAACTAACTTTTAAGAAAAAACCCAACTTATACCAAAACTAACTTTTTCGAAAAAACCTAACTTATACCAAAACTAACTTTTTCTTAAAAACCTAACTTATACCACAACTAACTTTTTCAAAAAAACCTAACTTTTTCATAAAAACCTAACTTATACCAAAACTAACTTTTTCGAAAAAACCTAACTTATACCAAAACTAACTTTTTCGAAAAAACCTAACTTATACCAAAACTAACTTTTTCTAAAAAACCTTACTTTTTCGAAAAAACCTAACTTTTACCAAAACTAACTTTTTCTAAAAAACCTAACTTATACCAAAACTAACTTTTTCTAAAAAACCTAACTTATACCAAAACTAACTTTTTCGAAAAAACCTAACTTATACCAAAACTAACTTTTTCGAAAAAACCTAACTTATACCAAAACTAACTTTTTCTTAAAAACCTAACTTATACCAAAACTAACTTTTTCGAAAAAACCCAACTTATACCAAAACTAACTTTTTCGAAAAAACCTAACTTATACCAAAACTAACTTTTTCTTAAAAACCTAACTTATACCAAAACTAACTTTTTCGAAAAAACCTAACTTTTACCAAAACTAACTTTTTCGAAAAAACCTAACTTTTTCATAAAAACCTAACTTATACCAAAACTAACTTTTTCTTAAAAACCTAACTTATACCAAAACTAACTTTTTCTTAAAAACCTAACTTATACCAAAACTAACTTTTTCGAAAAAACCTAACTTATACCAAAACTTACATTTTCGAAAAAACCTAACTTATACCAAAACTAACTTTTTCTAAAAAACCTAACTTATACCAAAACTAACTTTTTCGAAAAAACCTAACTTATACCAAAACTAACTTTTTCTTAAAAACCTAACTTATACCAAAACTAACTTTTTCTAAAAAACCTAACTTATACCAAAACTAACTTTTTCGAAAAAACCTAACTTATACCAAAACTAACTTTTTCTCAAAAACCTAACTTATACCAAAACTAACTTTTTCGAAAAAACCTAACTTATACCAAAACTAACTTTTTCTAAAAAACCTAACTTATACCAAAACTAACTTTTTCTAAAAAACCTAACTTATACCAAAACTAACTTTTTCGAAAAAACCTAACTTATACCAAAACTAACTTTTTCTAAAAAACCTAACTTATACCAAAACTAACTTTTTCGAAAAAACCTAACTTATACCAAAACTAACTTTTTCTTAAAAACCTAACTTATACCAAAACTAACTTTTTCGAAAAAACCTAACTTATACCAAAACTAACTTTTTCGAAAAAACCTAACTTATACCAAAACTAACTTTTTCTTAAAAACCTAACTTATACCAAAACTAACTTTTTCTTAAAAACCTAACTTATACCAAAACTAACTTTTTCGAAAAAACCTAACTTATACCAAAACTAACTTTTTCTAAAAAACCTAACTTATACCAAAACTAACTTTTTCGAAAAAACCTAACTTATACCAAAACTAACTTTTTCTAAAAAACCTAACTTATACCAAAACTAACTTTTTCTTAAAAACCTAACTTATACCAAAACTAACTTTTTCGAAAAAACCTAACTTATACCAAAACTAACTTTTTCTAAAAAACCTAACTTATACCAAAACTAACTTTTTCTAAAAAACCTAACTTATACCAAAACTAACTTTTTCGAAAAAACCTAACTTATACCAAAACTAACTTTTTCTAAAAAACCTAACTTATACCAAAACTAACTTTTTCGAAAAAACCTAACTTATACCAAAACTAACTTTTTCTTAAAAACCTAACTTATACCAAAACTAACTTTTTCGAAAAAACCTAACTTATACCAAAACTAACTTTTTCGAAAAAACCTAACTTATACCAAAACTAACTTTTTCTTAAAAACCTAACTTATACCAAAACTAACTTTTTCGAAAAAACCTAACTTATACCAAAACTAACTTTTTCTAAAAAACCTAACTTATACCAAAACTAACTTTTTCTAAAAAACCTAACTTATACCAAAACTAACTTTTTCGAAAAAACCTAACTTATACCAAAACTAACTTTTTCTAAAAAACCTAACTTATACCAAAACTAACTTTTTCGAAAAAACCTAACTTATACCAAAACTAACTTTTTCTTAAAAACCTAACTTATACCAAAACTAACTTTTTCGAAAAAACCTAACTTATACCAAAACTAACTTTTTCGAAAAAACCTAACTTATACCAAAACTAACTTTTTCTTAAAAACCTAACTTATACCAAAACTAACTTTTTCTTAAAAACCTAACTTATACCAAAACTAACTTTTTCGAAAAAACCTAACTTATACCAAAACTAACTTTTTCTTAAAAACCTAACTTATACCAAAACTAACTTTTTCGAAAAAACCTAACTTATACCAAAACTAACTTTTTCTTTAAAACCTAACTTATACCAAAACTAACTTTTTCTAAAAAAACCTAACTTATACCAAAACTAACTTTTTCGAAAAAACCTAATTTATACCAAAACTAACTTTTTCGAAAAAACCTAACTTTTACCAAAACTAACTTTTTCTAAAAAACCTAACTTATACCAAAACTAACTTTTTCTAAAAAACCTAACTTATACCAAAACTAACTTTTTCGAAAAAACCTAACTTATACCAAAACTAACTTTTTCGAAAAAACCTAACTTTTTCTAAAAAACCTAACTTTTACCAAAACTAACTTTTTCGAAAAAACCTAACTTTTTCATAAAAACCTAACTTATACCAAAACTCACTTTTTCTTAAAAACCTAACTTATACCAAAACTAACTTTTTCGAAAAAACCTAACTTTTTCATAAAAACCTAACTTATACCAAAACTAACTTTTTCGAAAAAACCTAACTTATACCAAAACTAACTTTTTCGAAAAAACCTAACTTTTTCTAAAAAACCTTACTTTTACCAAAACTAACTTATTATAAAAAACCTAACTTTTTCTCAAAAACCTAACTTATACCAAAACTAACTTTTTCTTAAAAACCTAACTTATACCAAAACTAACTGAACAGCTTCGCGAAATTTCGGATCGATTTTTTGTTGCGATATTTACCAAACAGGTTGTAGTTTTTCGAGGTTCCAAAATGTAAGAGGATTTATTCCATTTTTCTAGCCCTATTTATAAGTTTTTTCATGAGTGTTCCTATCGTGAGAGACCATCTCACTACTCACTATTTTCTCACTACTCACTTGACGAAACTAGCTTTCGTCAAATGGCCCTCTTGACGTCTACGCGTCAACATACTCCCCCCCATGACAGAACGTCATAAAGAAAACAAAACAAGTTACACGTGCTACTAAGCAGACGGCTTCGCAACAGGTAACAGACAAATTTTAGTTACTGGACGCGTAATTATACCTTTCGCCGTTTTCAGCTTCACTACACGCGTAAGCTGATCCTCTCCGGGATGTATTTCGACAATGCGTGCGAGGGGCCATCGGGTGATGGGAAGCGAATCGTCCACTAGGATGACCAGTCTGCCAGGTACTATCTCACTACGATTCACCACCTTGTTATCCTTCTGCATCTCCTGCAGATATTCTGTTGCCCAATGCTTCCAGAAGCGTTGAACAAGCAATTGCCAGCTCTGCAATTCGTCTAACGTGTAGGCCTTCAAGCGGGTGTAGTCGGGAACAGGCACCGCATGCATCGACGTGCCAATAAGGAAGTGCGCAGGAGTAAGCGCCGCCAGATCATTCGGGTCATCCGTCAGCGGCAACAAAGGACGCGAGTTCATTGCCGCTTCTATCTGCTGCAGAATGGTGCAGTACCCTTCATACGACAGCCTCGAACTGCCTAGGTGCCGATAGAGATGTCGTTTGGCCGTCTTTACCGCGGCTTCCCACAATCCACCGAAATGTGGGGCCTTAGGTGGGGTAAAGTGCCAAGTGATACCCAAGTCGGAACATTTGGATGCGATGACGTTTTGTAGCTGTTCGTTCTGAAACAATTCAAACAGTTCATTAAGTTCGTGTGCTGCACCCTCAAAGTTTTTCCCATTATCCGAGTGTATATCAGATGGTAATCCGCGCCGGGATGTAAACCGATGCAAAGCGGCCAAGAATCCTGCAGTGGTGAGATCGCCAACCAGCTCCAGGTGAACCGCCTTGGTTGAAAAGCACACGAACACACACAAGTAACATTTAGTGGCAGCAGCTCTCTTGTGTGTTGGTTTGAGGTAAAACGGCCCGGCGTAGTCCACTCCGGTTACGGAGAACGGCCGGCTTGGGGTGATGCGTTGGTACGGGAGTTGTCCCGTTTGTTGTTGCGTAAGCGACGGATCTTGTCGTATGCAACGAAAACAATTCCTTACTATTCCTTTCACTAGACGTCGTCCGTCGAGTGGCCAATACTCCTCTCGTATCTGGGAAAGCAATAGTCTTCCCCCGCCATGCATAAGCTTTTCGTGGTAGTGGACTGCGATGAGATGAGCTAGCTTATGGTTCTTGGGGAGCACGATGGGATGCTTAGACTGGTAAGGAAGCTGTGCAAGCTTCAAACGCCCTCCCACTCGTACTATTCCTTCTTCGTCGAGAAATGGATTCAACCGTCTTAGAGGTGAGTGTTTTCCCACGGTTTCTCCTATTTTCAGTAGTCGGATTTCCGATGAAAACTCGTCTTGCTGCGCCAGTTTGCATAGTACGATTTTCGCCGCTTCGATGAACTTGGGTGTAATCGACAATGCAGCGGAGGTAAACGGTGCTGACGGTTGCGTACGTATCTTGTGTTTTGTGTTGTGTATAAAACGTGTGCAGTATGCGATTATGCGTAACAATTTGGTATATGACGACGACAAATTGAACCAAGGGTGAATGGTATGTATATTGGCGACTGCAGCACTCACCTGACGAGTTTCCATATCCGTTTCAGTAGCCAGTGATGGATTCGAAATAGGCCAGTTAGAGGCAGGTAAAGCCAACCAATCGGGACCACAACGCCACATCGAACTTTTCAGCATCTCAGCTGCGGACATCCCTCGGGACACCAGGTCTGCAGGATTCGATGTACCGGGAATGTGCTTCCATTGTCGGGGATGCGAATAATTCTGGATCTCAGCAACACGATTCGCCACGAATGTTTTCCAGGTGTTGGGTGGAGACGCAATCCAGTTTAGCGTCACAGTTGAATCCGACCAGAAAACCGATTCGGTCGCATCGATTTTCATCGCCCGTCGAACACGATGATGCAGATGTACTGCTAGCACGGCTGCGCAAAGCTCCAATCTCGGTAACGTAACACGTTTCAGTGGAGCCACCCGAGATTTCGACGCGAGCAGAGTCACTCGTACCTGTGCCTGCTGGTCCTCACAACGAGCGTAAATACAGGCACCATATGCAACCTCTGACGCGTCTGCAAATATATGGAACTGTATTTCAGAGTTAGGTAAAAGCAAATAACGTTCACTTTTGAAGTCAGCCAAATCCTTCCAGTCGTCAGTAACCGATTTCCATTTGTTGCAGATATGTGCAGGAACCGGATCATCCCACCCGATTTTCTGCAGCCACAACTCCTGCATCAGCAGTTTCGCGCGTATGATGACTGGAGCGATCAACCCAAGAGGATCAAACATTCGAGCAATGTTTGACAATATGGACCGCATGGTGATGCTGGTGGTTTCCATTGTTACCGTCGACTCGAAACACAAAACGTCGAGTTCGGGCTTCCAAGCGATGCCAAGTGCCTTTACCGTCTCGTTCGGCGCAAACTGCAGCGATGACTGTGTGCCGATGTGTTCCACTGGTAAACCGGTAAGCACGTCCAAACAGTTGGATGTCCACTTTCTGAGCTCAAACCCTCCCTTGGATAGCAACTCAGATAGCTGCTGACGAAGCTTGCGAGCTTCATCCACGCTGTTGGCTCCACCAATGAAGTCGTCAACGTAGAAATTGTGTTTCAGCGCAGGTGTAGCAAGTGGATAATCAGCACCTTCATCTTCCGCCAGCTGCAACAATGTACGAGTGGCCAAGAACGATGATGGAGACAAACCATATGTCACAGTATTCAACTCGTACAATTCAATCGGCGAATGCGGTGAGAAGCGGAAGAAGAGGCGAACCAATTTTCGATCATCGGGATGCAAAATGACTTGCCGATACATTTTTGCAATATCAGCTACAACAGCGATCTTGTAGGTACGAAAACGAAGAATGATGTCGATGAGTTCATCCTGAATTATGGGTCCAACCCGTAAAGCTTCATTCAGTGAATGTCCAGTCGACGTTTTAGCTGAGCCATCAAACACAACTCTAACCTTTGTAGTGGTACTTGATGCATTAAAAACTGGATGGTGTGGTAAATAATAAGCAGCTGTATCGTCACATTCAGTGCTTATACGAGACATGTGCCCCAGTTCCAAATACTCCTTCATGAACGTTTGATATGATTCTCGAAGTGCAGGATCGCGTTCCAATCTCCGCTCAAGAAGCTCGAAACGACGGATGGCCTGTAATCTAGAAAGGCCGAGCTTTTGATCGAAGTCAGGCTGCTTTGGTAGGCGTACAATATATCTGCCGGTGTCGTCACGTTTGGTAGTGGTCTTGTAAAGGGTTTCACAATACCGTTCATCCGGTGAGTATGCGTCATTCACCGTTAAATCTTCTAATTGCCAAAATCGTTGTAGCGACTCCTCCAAAGATGCCATACAGACGACCCTATACGAAGCGTTGGAAACGGTTTTAGGTGCAGAACTTCCAACGGACGTTGCGCCGCTCACTACCCAACCAAAGACACTATTTATCATGACGGGTAGATGAGGTGCTGGATGGAACTGAGATGCATTCTCGAAAACTGTATGGTAATGACGAGCGCCAAGAATGATGTCAACGGGGGCAGCTTTATCGAACAACGGATCTGCTAAAGCGAAACCAGGTGGTATGGTCCAATCGTTGCGGTCAATATCGCGCGTCGGAATATTCGCAATCAAATTGTCTACGATCAACAACTCGGTGTTCACCGTAAACGAACTGGATCTAGAGACAATCTGGGCGTGTACGGATTCACGTACTGTTTTTGTAGATTGCCCAGCTCCAACAATAGTAATGTTCACATTACTTTTCTTTAAACGTAGCCGATGAGCGAGTCGATCGCTTATTAGATTCGGCTGCGATGCGCTGTCCAACAGCGCTCGCGCAGGATGAGCTATTCCGAAATCATCAATAATGTTGATCAACGCAGTTTGGAGTAAGACCTGCTCGGGTGCTTGCTGCAAAGCTGCTGCAAAAGTGCGTTGTGCGTTGTTGGTGGCTGTGTGATCTCTAGTGGTGTCGGGTGTGTGGTGCGGAAGTGCAGTAGTACTAGTGGTGTTGTGTACGTAGTGCAATTTCGTGTGGTGTGCCGCATTACAGTAACGGCATTTGTGCGGCGATGGGCAATCACGAGCCCTGTGATTCTCTCGCAGACAATTCAAACATAAACGCGCGGACATGGTAAAACGGTGACGCTCCTTCGGGTCCATCCCTTCGAATTGCGGGCATTTAAAAAGATAGTGCGCGGATTTGCATAACGTACAATTTGGCGTTTCATTTGATATCGAAGCAAAACTGGCTTGGCGTGAAAAGGACATTCTCGGTGAGTGACTCAGGTCATGAACCTGTGACGTATGACGGTTGTTTACTAACAACGTCTCCAATACACGCATACGACGGTGAAGGAACGAAATTAAACTATCGTAACTCGGATCGGCGTTATTTGATGCGTGCTCTTCCCAATCGCGTAAGGTGATTATTGGGAGTTTAGTGCATAACAGATGCTCAAGAATGCTACCCCAAGTGTCCGTGTCTTCTCCCAAGTGCTGTAGAATCTTTTTATGCCGCTCAAATTCATCCACAAGATGGTGCAGTGTTGAAACGCTTTCCTTCTGGGCAGCAGGAATGGCAAACATTGCTTGCAAATGGCGTTTTCGCAGCAAATACTCGTTTGAGTATCGCTCGGTTAGCGTGTTCCATGCTAACTCATAATTAGCTGCACTTATGGTGATAGATTCTATCACTTGAGCCGCTTCACCTTTAACCGCGGCGCGCAAATAATGGAACTTTTGTATTGCCGGCAAATCTATGTTTGCGTGTATCAGGCACTCAAAGGTATCGCGGAATGTCAACCATTGCATATAATCTCCCGTGAATTCGGGCAGTGCAATAGTGGGTAGTTTGATGCCCTTTAACGGATTCAATCCGGTGCTCGTTTGTGGGATCGGAACTTGTTCTGATGGTAACTTAATCTGTAACTGCGATTGTACGTAGATCAGCCTATTCTCGAAATTCTCCCTTAGAGCAGCATTTTGCGCTATTTCTTCTGCAGTGGCAGCAGAATCTTCCAAACCTTGCTGAACACTTTCTAGATCAAGGCATAGCTTCTCGAACCTTTTTACACGTATTTCCACCTCTGCTTGGTCCCGTTCAGGAACGAAATCCTCCAAAAACTTCTCGTACCGCGAAAGAGACACCAACAAAATTGTCCGTCGGGACGCCAAGACAACGGGTTGCACGGGCATTGCGTAAGTGACTATGAGTGCGTGGGATTGACAGTGTTTTGCGTGCGGCGGCAAAATCAGCTGTGCGTTTCACAAAATCACGACGAATGTGATACGAAAGCAGGAAACGATGTTACGGTAACGGTGTGATGATCGAAATTCGCGATTAAAAACCAGGAGCAAGTACCATCCTGGTCACGGCACCATGAACAGCTTCGCGAAATTTCGGATCGATTTTTTGTTGCGATATTTACCAAACAGGTTGTAGTTTTTCGAGGTTCCAAAATGTAAGAGGATTTATTCCATTTTTCTAGCCCTATTTATAAGTTTTTTCATGAGTGTTCCTATCGTGAGAGACCATCTCACTACTCACTATTTTCTCACTACTCACTTGACGAAACTAGCTTTCGTCAAATGGCCCTCTTGACGTCTACGCGTCAACACTAACTTTTTCGAAAAAACCTAACTTTTTCATAAAAACCTAACTTATACCAAAACTAACTTTTTCGAAAAAACCTAACTTTTTCTAAAAAACCTAACTTTTACCAAAACTAACTTATTATAAAAAACCTAACTTTTTCTCAAAAACCTAACTTATACCAAAACTAACTTTTTCTAAAAAACCTAACTTATACCAAAACTAACTTTTTCGAAAAAACCTAACTTTTTCATAAAAACCTAACTTATACCAAAACTAACTTTTTCTCAAAAACCTAACTTATACCAAAACTAACTTTTTCGAAAAAACCTAACTTATACCAAAACTAACTTTTTCTAAAAAAAAATAACTTATACCAAAACTAACTTTTTCGAAAAAACCTAATTTATACCAAAACTAACTTTTCCGAAAAAACCTAACTTATACCAAAACTAACTCTTTCTCAAAAACCTAACTTATACCAAAACTAACTTTTTCTTAAAAACCTAACTTATACCAAAACTAACTTTTTCGAAAAAACCTAACTTATACCAAAACTAACTTTTTCGAAAAAACCTAACTTTTACCAAAACTAACTTTTTCTAAAAAACCTAACTTATACCAAAACTAACTTTTTCTAAAAAACCTAACTTATACCAAAACTAACTTTTTCGAAAAAACCTAACTTTTTCTAAAAAACCTAACTTTTACCAAAACTAACTTATTATAAAAAACCTAACTTTTTCTCAAAAACCTAACTTATACCAAAACTAACTTTTTCTTAAAAACCTAACTTATACCAAAACTAACTTTTTCGAAAAAACCTAACTTTTTCATAAAAACCTAACTTATACCAAAACTAACTTTTTCGAAAAAACCTAACTTATACCAAAACTAACTTTTTCGAAAAAACCTGACTTATACCAAAACTAACTTTTTCGAAAAAACCTAACTTTTACCAAAACTAACTTTTTCGAAAAAACCTAACTTTTTCATAAAAACCTAACTTATACCAAAACTAACTTTTTCGAAAAAACCTAACTTATACCAAAACTAACTTTTTCTTAAAAACCTAACTTTTACCAAAACTAACTTTTTCGAAAAAACCTAACTTTTTCATAAAAACCTAACTTATACCAAAACTAATTTTTTCTTCAAAACCTAACTTATACCAAAACTAACTTTTTCGAAAAAACCTAACTTATACCAAAACTAACTTTTAAGAAAAAACCTAACTTATACCAAAACTAACTTTTTCGAAAAAACCTAACTTATACCAAAACTAACTTTTTCTTAAAAACCTAACTTATACCAAAACTAACTTTTTCGAAAAAACCTAACTTATACCAAAACTAACTTTTTCTAAAAAACCTTACTTTTACCAAAACTAACTTTTTCGAAAAAACCTAACTTATACCAAAACTAACTTTTTCGAAAAAACCTAACTTATACCAAAACTAACTTTTTCTTAAAAACCTAACTTATACCAAAACTAACTTTTTCTTAAAAACCTAACTTATACCAAAACTAACTTTTTCGAAAAAACCTAACTTATACCAATACTAACTATTTCGAAAAAACCTAACTTATACCAAAACTAACTTTTTCGAAAAAACCTAACTCATACCAAAACTAACTTTTTCGAAAAAACCTAACTTATAAAAAAACTAACTTTTTCGAAAAAACCTAACTTTTACCAAAACTAACTTTTTCTAAAAAACCTAACTTATACCAAAACTAACTTTTTCTAAAAAAACCTAACTTATACCAAAACTAACTTTTTCCAAAAAACCTAACTTATACCAAAACTAACTTTTTCGAAAAAACCTAACTTATACCAAAACTAACTTTTTCGAAAAAACCTAATTTATACCAAAACTAACTTTTTCGAAAAAACCTAACTTATACCAAAACTAACTTTTTCGAAAAAACCTAACTTATACCAAAACTAACTTTTTCTAAGAAACCTAACTTATACCAAAACTAACTTTTTCTCAAAAACCTAACTTATACCAAAACTAACTTTTTCTAAAAAACCTTACTTTTTCGAAAAAACCTAACTTTTACCAAAACTAACTTTTTCGAAAAAACCTAACTTATACCAAAACTAACTTTTTCTCAAAAACCTAACTTATACCAAAACTAACTTTTTCTTAAAAACCTAACTTACATATACTTAAAACTAACTTTTTCGAAAAAACCTAACTTATACCAAAACTAACTTTTTCTTAAAAACCTAACTTATACCAAAACTAACTTTTTCGAAAAAACCTAACTTATACCAAAACTAACTTTTTCTAAAAAACCTTACTTTTTCGAAAAAACCTAACTTTTACCAAAACTAACTTTTTCGAAAAAACCTAACTTTTTCATAAAAACCTAACTTATACCAAAACTAACTTTTTCGAAAAAACCTAACTTATACCAAAACTAACTTTTTCTTAAAAACCTAACTTATACCAAAACTAACTTTTTCGAAAAAACCTAACTTATGCCAAAACTAACTTTTTCGAAAAAACCTAACTTATACCAAAACTAACTTTTTCTAAAAAACCTTACTTTTACCAAAACTAACTTTTTCGAAAAAACCTAACTTATACCAAAACTAACTTTTTCTAAAAAACCTAACTTATACCAAAACTAACTTTTTCGAAAAAACCTAACTTTTTCTTAAAAACCTAACTTATACCAAAACTAACTTTTTCTCAAAAACCTAACTTGTACCAAAACTAACTTTTTTGAAAAAACCTAACTTTTTCTAAAAAACCTTACTTTTACCAAAACTAACTTATTATAAAAAACCTAACTTTTTCTCAAAAACCTAACTTATACCAAAACTAACTTTTTCTTAAAAACCTAACTTTTTCTTAAAAATCTAACTTTTTCTTAAAAACCTAACTTATACCAAAACTAACTTTTTCTAAAAAACCTAACTTATACCAAAACTAACTTTTTCTAAAAAACCTAACTTATACCAAAACTAACTTTTTCTAAAAAACCTAACTTATACCAATACTAACTTTTTCGAAAAAACCTAACTTATACCAAAACTAACTTTTTCGAAAAAACCTAACTCATACCAAAACTAACTTTTTCGAAAAAACCTAACTTATAAAAAAACTAACTTTTTCGAATAAACCTAACTTATACCAAAACTCACTTTTTCTAAAAAACCTAACTTATACCAAAACTAACTTTTTCTAAAAAACCTTACTTATACCAAAACTAACTTTTTCGAAAAAACCTAACTTATACCAAAACTAACTTTTTCGAAAAAACCTAACTTTTACCAAAACTAACTTATTCTAAAAAACCTAACTTTGTCTCAAAAACCTAACTTATACCAAAATTAACTTTTTCTAAAAAACCTTACTTTTTCGAAAAAACCTAACTTTTACCAAAACTAACTTTTTCGAAAAAACCTAACTTTTTCATAAAAACCTAACTTATACCAAAACTAACTTTTTCTTAAAAACCTAACTTTTACCAAAACTAACTTTTTCTAAAAAACCTTACTTTTTCGAAAAAACCTAACTTTTACCAAAACTAACTTTTTCTAAAAAACCTAACTTATACCAAAATTAACTTTTTCTTAAAAACCTAACTTATACCAAAACTAACTTTTTCGAAAAAACCTAACTTATACCAAAACTAACTTTTTCTTAAAAACCTAACTTATACCCAAACTAACTTTTTCGAAAAAAACCTAACTTATACCAAAACTAACTTTTTCTAAAAAACCTTACTTTTTCGAAAAAACCTAACTTTTACCAAAACTAACTTTTTCGAAAAAACCTAACTTTTTCATAAAAACCTAACTTATACCAAAACTAACTTTTTCTTAAAAACCTAACTTTTACCAAAACTAACTTTTTCGAAAAAACCTAACTTTTTCATAAAAACCTAACTTATACCAAAACTAACTTTTTCTAAAAAACCTAACTTATACCAAAACTAACTTTTTCTAAAAAACCTAACTTATACCAAAACTAACTTTTAAGAAAAAACCTAACTTATACCAATACTAACTTTTTCGAAAAAACCTAACTTATACCAAAACTAACTTTTTCGAAAAAACCTAACTCATAAAAAAACTAACTTTTTCGAAAAAACCTAACTTATAAAAAAACTAACTTTTTCGAAAAAACCTAACTTATACCAAAACTCACTTTTTCTAAAAAACCTAACTCATACCAAAACTAACTTTTTCGAAAAAACCTAACTTATACCAAAACTAACTTTTTCGAAAAAACCTATCTTTTACCAAAACTAACTTATTCTAAAAAACCTAGCTTTTTCTCAAAAACCTAACTTATACCAAAATTAACTTTTTCTTAAAAACCTAACTTTTTCTAAAAAACCTAACTTATACCAAAACTAACTTTTTCATAAAAACCTAACTTATACCAAAACTAACTTTTTCTTAAAAACCTAACTTATACCAAAACTAACTTTTTCTTAAAAACCTAACTTATACCAAAACTAACTTTTTCGAAAAAACCTAACTTATACCAAAACTAACTTTTTCTTAAAAACCTAACTTATACCAAAACTAACTTTTTCTTAAAAACCTAACTTATACCAAAACTAACTTTTTCGAAAAAACCTAACTTTTTCATAAAAACCTAACTTATACCAAAACTAACTTTTTCGAAAAAACCTAACTTATACCAAAACTAACTTTTTCTTAAAAACCTAACTTTTACCAAAACTAACTTTTTCGAAAAAACCTAACTTTTTCATAAAAACCTAACTTATACCAGAACTAACTTTTTCTAAAAAACCTAACTTATACCAAAACTAACTTTTTCTAAAAAACCTAACTTATACCAAAACTAACTTTTTCTAAAAAACCTAACTTATACCAAAACTAACTTTTTCGAAAAAACCTAACTTATACCAAAACTAACTTTTTCTTAAAAACCTAACTTATACCAAAACTAACTTTTTCGAAAAAACCTAACTTTTTCATAAAAACCTAACTTATACCAAAACTAACTTTTTCGAAAAAAACCTAACTTATACCAAAACTAACTTTTTCTTAAAAACCTAACTTATACCAAAACTAACTTTTTCTCAAAAACCTAACTTATACCAAAACTAACTTTTTCGAAAAAACCTAACTTATACCAAAACTAACTTTTTCGAAAAAACCTAACTTATACCAAAACTAACTTTTTCTAAAAAACCTTACTTTTTCGAAAAAACCTAACTTTTACCAAAACTAACTTTTTCGAAAAAACCTAACTTATACCAAAACTAACTTTTTCTAAAAAACCTAACTTATACCAAAACTAACTTTTTCTAAAAAACCTAACTTATACCAAAACTAACTTTTTCGAAAAAACCTAACTTATACCAAAACTAACTTTTTCGAAAAAACCTAACTTATACCAAAACTAACTTTTTCTTAAAAACCTAACTTATACCAAAACTAACTTTTTCGAAAAAACCTAACTTATACCAAAACTAACTTTTTCGAAAAAACCTAACTTATACCAAAACTAACTTTTTCGAAAAAACCTAACTTATACCAAAACTAACTTTTTCTTAAAAACCTAACTTATACCAAAACTAACTTTTTCGAAAAAACCTAACTTATACCAAAACTAACTTTTTCTTAAAAAACCTAACTTATACCAAAACTAACTTTTTCTAAAAAAACCTAACTTATACCAAAACGAACTTTTTCGAAAAAACCTAATTTATACCAAAACTAACTTTTTCGAAAAAACCTAACTTATACCAAAACTAACTTTTTCTAAAAAACCTAACTTATACCAAAACTAACTTTTTCTAAAAAACCTAACTTATACCAAAACTAACTTTTTCTCAAAAACCTAACTTATACCAAAACTAACTTTTTCGAAAAAACCTAACTTATACCAAAACTAACTTTTTCTTAAAAACCTAACTTATACCAAAACTAACTTTTTCGAAAAAACCTACCTTTTTCATAAAAACCTAACTTATACCAAAACTAACTTTTTCGAAAAAACCTAACTTATACCAAAACTAACTTTTTCGAAAAAACCTAACTTATACCAAAACTAACTTTTTCTAAAAAACCTTACTTTTTCGAAAAAACCTAACTTTTACCAAAACTAACTTTTTCGAAAAAACCTAACTTTTTCTCAAAAACCTAACTTATACCAAAACTAACTTTTTCGAAAAAACCTAACTTATACCAAAACTAACTTTTTCTTAAAAACCTAACTTATACCAAAACTAACTTTTAAGAAAAAACCCAACTTATACCAAAACTAACTTTTTCGAAAAAACCTAACTTATACCAAAACTAACTTTTTCTAAAAAACCTAACTTATACCAAAACTAACTTTTTCGAAAAAACCTAACTTATACCAAAACTAACTTTTTCTTAAAAACCTAACTTATATCAAAACTAACTTTTTCGAAAAAACCTAACTTTTTCTAAAAAACCTAACTTATACCAAAACTAACTTTTTCTTAAAAACCTAACTTATACCAAAACTAACTTTTTCTCAAAAACCTAACTTATACCAAAACTAACTTTTTCGAAAAAACCTAACTTATACCAAAACTAACTTTTTCGAAAAAACCTAACTTATACCAAAACTAACTTTTTCTAAAAAACCTTACTTTTTCGAAAAAACCTAACTTTTACCAAAACTAACTTTTTCGAAAAAACCTAACTTATACCAAAACTAACTTTTTCTAAAAAACCTAACTTATACCAAAACTAACTTTTTCTAAAAAACCTAACTTATACCAAAACTAACTTTTTCGAAAAAACCTAACTTATACCAAAACTAACTTTTTCGAAAAAACCTAACTTATACCAAAACTAACTTTTTCTTAAAAACCTAACTTATACCAAAACTAACTTTTTCTAAAAAACCTTACTTTTTCGAAAAAACCTAACTTTTACCAAAACTAACTTTTTCGAAAAAACCTAACTTTTTCTCAAAAACCTAACTTATACCAAAACTAACTTTTTCGAAAAAACCTAACTTATACCAAAACTAACTTTTTCTTAAAAACCTAACTTATACCAAAACTAACTTTTAAGAAAAAACCCAACTTATACCAAAACTAACTTTTTCGAAAAAACCTAACTTATACCAAAACTAACTTTTTCTAAAAAACCTAACTTATACCAAAACTAACTTTTTCGAAAAAACCTAACTTATACCAAAACTAACTTTTTCGAAAAAACCTAACTTATACCAAAACTAACTTTTTCTAAAAAACCTTACTTTTTCGAAAAAACCTAACTTTTACCAAAACTAACTTTTTCGAAAAAACCTAACTTTTTCTCAAAAACCTAACTTATACCAAAACTAACTTTTTCGAAAAAACCTAACTTATACCAAAACTAACTTTTTCTTAAAAACCTAACTTATACCAAAACTAACTTTTAAGAAAAAACCCAACTTATACCAAAACTAACTTTTTCGAAAAAACCTAACTTATACCAAAACTAACTTTTTCTAAAAAACCTAACTTATACCAAAACTAACTTTTTCGAAAAAACCTAACTTATACCAAAACTAACTTTTTCTTAAAAACCTAACTTATATCAAAACTAACTTTTTCGAAAAAACCTAACTTTTTCTAAAAAACCTAACTTATACCAAAACTAACTTTTTCTTAAAAACCTAACTTATACCAAAACTAACTTTTTCTCAAAAACCTAACTTATACCAAAACTAACTTTTTCGAAAAAACCTAACTTATACCAAAACTAACTTTTTCGAAAAAACCTAACTTATACCAAAACTAACTTTTTCTAAAAAACCTTACTTTTTCGAAAAAACCTAACTTTTACCAAAACTAACTTTTTCGAAAAAACCTAACTTATACCAAAACTAACTTTTTCTAAAAAACCTAACTTATACCAAAACTAACTTTTTCTAAAAAACCTAACTTATACCAAAACTAACTTTTTCGAAAAAACCTAACTTATACCAAAACTAACTTTTTCGAAAAAACCTAACTTATACCAAAACTAACTTTTTCTTAAAAACCTAACTTATACCAAAACTAACTTTTTCGAAAAAACCTAACTTATACCAAAACTAACTTTTTCGAAAAAACCTAACTTATACCAAAACTAACTTTTTCGAAAAAACCTAACTTATACCAAAACTAACTTTTTCTTAAAAACCTAACTTATACCAAAACTAACTTTTTCGAAAAAACCTAACTTATACCAAAACTAACTTTTTCTTAAAAACCTAACTTATACCAAAACTAACTTTTTCTAAAAAAACCTAACTTATACCAAAACGAACTTTTTCGAAAAAACCTAATTTATACCAAAACTAACTTTTTCGAAAAAACCTAACTTATACCAAAACTAACTTTTTCGAAAAAACCTAACTTATACCAAAACTAACTTTTTCTAAAAAACCTAACTTATACCAAAACTAACTTTTTCTCAAAAACCTAACTTATACCAAAACTAACTTTTTCGAAAAAACCTAACTTATACCAAAACTAACTTTTTCTTAAAAACCTAACTTATACCAAAACTAACTTTTTCGAAAAAACCTACCTTTTTCATAAAAACCTAACTTATACCAAAACTAACTTTTTCGAAAAAACCTAACTTATACCAAAACTAACTTTTTCGAAAAAACCTAACTTATACCAAAACTAACTTTTTCTAAAAAACCTTACTTTTTCGAAAAAACCTAACTTTTACCAAAACTAACTTTTTCGAAAAAACCTAACTTTTTCTCAAAAACCTAACTTATACCAAAACTAACTTTTTCGAAAAAACCTAACTTTTACCAAAACTAACTTTTTCTTAAAAACCTAACTTATACCAAAACTAACTTTTAAGAAAAAACCCAACTTATACCAAAACTAACTTTTTCGAAAAAACCTAACTTATACCAAAACTAACTTTTTCTAAAAAACCTAACTTATACCAAAACTAACTTTTAAGAAAAAACCCAACTTATACCAAAACTAACTTTTTCGAAAAAACCTAACTTATACCAAAACTAACTTTTTCTTAAAAACCTAACTTATACCAAAACTAACTTTTTCAAAAAAACCTAACTTTTTCATAAAAACCTAACTTATACCAAAACTAACTTTTTCTTAAAAACCTAACTTATACCAAAACTAACTTTTTCGAAAAAACCTAACTTATACCAAAACTAACTTTTTCTAAAAAACCTTACTTTTTCGAAAAAACCTAACTTTTACCAAAACTAACTTTTTCTAAAAAACCTAACTTATACCAAAACTAACTTTTTCGAAAAAACCTAACTTATACCAAAACTAACTTTTTCTAAAAAACCTAACTTATACCAAAACTAACTTTTAAGAAAAAACCCAACTTATACCAAAACTAACTTTTTCGAAAAAACCTAACTTATACCAAAACTAACTTTTTCTTAAAAACCTAACTTATACCAAAACTAACTTTTTCAAAAAAACCTAACTTTTTCATAAAAACCTAACTTATACCAAAACTAACTTTTTCTTAAAAACCTAACTTATACCAAAACTAACTTTTTCGAAAAAACCTAACTTATACCAAAACTAACTTTTTCTAAAAAACCTTACTTTTTCGAAAAAACCTAACTTTTACCAAAACTAACTTTTTCTAAAAAACCTAACTTATACCAAAACTAACTTTTTCTAAAAAACCTAACTTATACCAAAACTAACTTTTTCTAAAAAACCTAACTTATACCAAAACTAACTTTTTCGAAAAAACCTAACTTATACCAAAACTAACTTTTTCTTAAAAACCTAACTTATACCAAAACTAACTTTTTCGAAAAAACCTTACTTATACCAATACTAACTTTTTCGAAAAAACCTAACTCATACCAAAACTAACTTTTTCGAAAAAACCTAACTCATACCAAAACTAACTTTTTCGAAAAAACCTAACTTATACCAAAACTAACTTTTTCTAAAAAACCTAACTTCTACCAAAACTAACTTTTTCGAAAAAACCTAACTTATACCAAAACTAACTTTTTCGAAAAAACCGTACTTTTTCGAAAAAACCTAACTTATACCAAAAATAACTTTTTCTTAAAAACCTAACTTATACCAAAACTAACTTTTAAGAAAAAACCCAACTTATACCAAAACTAACTTTTTCGAAAAAACCTAACTTATACCAAAACTAACTTTTTCTAAAAAACCTAACTTATACCAAAACTAACTTTTTCGAAAAAACCTAACTTATACCAAAACTAACTTTTTCTTAAAAACCTAACTTATATCAAAACTAACTTTTTCGAAAAAACCTAACTTATACCAAAACTAACTTTTTCTTAAAAACCTAACTTATACCAAAACTAACTTTTAAGAAAAAACCCAACTTATACCAAAACTAACTTTTTCGAAAAAACCTAACTTATACCAAAACTAACTTTTTCTAAAAAACCTAACTTATACCAAAACTAACTTTTAAGAAAAAACCCAACTTATACCAAAACTAACTTTTTCGAAAAAACCTAACTTATACCAAAACTAACTTTTTCTTAAAAACCTAACTTATACCAAAACTAACTTTTTCAAAAAAACCTAACTTTTTCATAAAAACCTAACTTATACCAAAACTAACTTTTTCTTAAAAACCTAACTTATACCAAAACTAACTTTTTCGAAAAAACCTAACTTATACCAAAACTAACTTTTTCTAAAAAACCTTACTTTTTCGAAAAAACCTAACTTTTACCAAAACTAACTTTTTCTAAAAAACCTAACTTATACCAAAACTAACTTTTTCGAAAAAACCTAACTTATACCAAAACTAACTTTTTCTAAAAAACCTAACTTATACCAAAACTAACTTTTAAGAAAAAACCCAACTTATACCAAAACTAACTTTTTCGAAAAAACCTAACTTATACCAAAACTAACTTTTTCTTAAAAACCTAACTTATACCAAAACTAACTTTTTCAAAAAAACCTAACTTTTTCATAAAAACCTAACTTATACCAAAACTAACTTTTTCTTAAAAACCTAACTTATACCAAAACTAACTTTTTCGAAAAAACCTAACTTATACCAAAACTAACTTTTTCTAAAAAACCTTACTTTTTCGAAAAAACCTAACTTTTACCAAAACTAACTTTTTCTAAAAAACCTAACTTATACCAAAACTAACTTTTTCTAAAAAACCTAACTTATACCAAAACTAACTTTTTCTAAAAAACCTAACTTATACCAAAACTAACTTTTTCGAAAAAACCTAACTTATACCAAAACTAACTTTTTCTTAAAAACCTAACTTCTACCAAAACTAACTTTTTCGAAAAAACCTAACTTATACCAAAACTAACTTTTTCGAAAAAACCGTACTTTTTCGAAAAAACCTAACTTATACCAAAACTAACTTTTTCTTAAAAACCTAACTTATACCAAAACTAACTTTTTCTAAAAAACCTAACTTTTTCATAAAAACCTAACTTATACCAAAACTAACTTTTTCGAAAAAACCTAACTTATACCAAAATTAACTTTTTCGAAAAAACCTAACTTATACCAAAACTAACTTTTTCTAAAAAACCTAACTTATACCAAAACTAACTTTTTCGAAAAAACCTAACTTTTACCAAAACTAACTTTTTCATAAAAACCTAACTTATACCAAAACTAACTTTTTCGAAAAAACCTAACTTATACCAAAACTAACTTTTTCTAAAAAACCTAACTTCTACCAAAACTAACTTTTTCGAAAAAACCTTACTTTTTCGAAAAAACCTAACTTTTACCAAAACTAACTTTTTCTTAAAAACCTAACTTCTACCAAAATTAACTTTTTCGAAAAAACCTAACTTATACCAAAACTAACTTTTTCTAAAAAACCTAACTTATACCAAAACTAACTTTTTCGAAAAAACCTAACTTTTACCAAAACTAACTTTTTCATAAAAACCTAACTTATACCAAAACTAACTTTTTCGAAAAAACCTAACTTATACCAAAACTAACTTTTTCTAAAAAACCTAACTTATACCAAAACTAACTTTTTCTAAAAAACCTTACTTTTTCGAAAAAACCTAACTTTTACCAAAACTAACTTTTTCGAAAAAACCTAACTTATACCAAAACTAACTTTTTCTAAAAAACCTAACTTATACCAAAACTAACTTTTTCGAAAAAACCTAACTTATACCAAAACTAACTTTTTCTTAAAAACCTAACTTCTACCAAAACTAACTTTTTCGAAAAAACCTAACTTATACCAAAACTAACTTTTTCGAAAAAACCTAATTTATACCAAAACTAACTTTTTCGAAAAAACCTAACTTATACCAAAACTAACTTTTTCTAAAAAACCTAACTTATACCAAAACTTACTTTTTCTAAAAAACCTAACTTATACCAAAACTAACTTTTTCTCAAAAACCTAACTTATACCAAAACTAACTTTTTCTAAAAAACCTTACTTTTTCGAAAAAACCTAACTTTTACCAAAACTAACTTTTTCGATAAAACCTAACTTATACCAAAACTAACTTTTTCTAAAAAACCTTACTTTTTCGAAAAAACCTAACTTTTACCAAAACTAACTTTTTCGAAAAAACCTAACTTATACCAAAACTAACTTTTTCTAAAAAACCTAACTTATACCAAAACTAACTTTTTCTAAAAAACCTAACTTATACCAAAACTAACTTTTTCGAAAAAACCTAACTTATACCAAAACTAACTTTTTCTTAAAAACCTAACTTCTACCAGAACTAACTTTTTCGAAAAAACCTAACTTATACCAAAACTAACTTTTTCGAAAAAACCTAACTTATACCAAAACTAACTTTTTCGAAAAAACCTAACTTATACCAAAATTAACTTTTTCTAAAAAACCTAACTTATACCAAAACTAACTTTTTCGAAAAAACCTAACTTATACCAAAACTAACTTTTTCTTAAAAACCTAACTTCTACCAAAACTAACTTTTTCGAAAAAACCTAACTTATACCAAAACTAACTTTTTCGAAAAAACCTAACTTATACCAAAACTAACTTTTTCGAAAAAACCTAACTTATACCAAAATTAACTTTTTCGAAAAAACCTAACTTATACCAAAACTAACTTTTTCTAAAAAACCTAACTTATACCAAAACTAACTTTTTCGAAAAAACCTAACTTTTACCAAAACTAACTTTTTCGAAAAAACCTAACTTTTTCTTAAAAACCTAACTTATACCAAAACTAACTTTTTCGAAAAAACCTAACTTATACCAAAACTAACTTTTTCTTAAAAACCTAACTTATACCAAAACTAACTTTTTCGAAAAAACCTAACTTATACCAAAACTAACTTTTTCTTAAAAACCTAACTTATACCAAAACTAACTTTTTCTAAAAAAACCTAACTTATACCAAAACTAACTTTTTCGAAAAAACCTAATTTATACCAAAACTAACTTTTTCGAAAAAACCTAACTTATACCAAAATTAACTTTTTCGAAAAAACCTAACTTATACCAAAACTAACTTTTTCTAAAAAACCTAACTTATACCAAAACTAACTTTTTCTCAAAAACCTAACTTATACCAAAACTAACTTTTTCTAAAAAACCTTACTTTTTCGAAAAAACCTAACTTTTACCAAAACTAACTTTTTCGAAAAAACCTAACTTATACCAAAACTAACTTTTTCTAAAAAACCTTACTTTTTCGAAAAAACCTAACTTTTACCAAAACTAACTTTTTCGAAAAAACCTAACTTATACCAAAACTAACTTTTTCTTAAAAACCTAACTTCTACCAAAACTAACTTTTTCGAAAAAACCTAACTTATACCAAAACTAACTTTTTCGAAAAAACCTAACTTATACCAAAACTAACTTTTTCGAAAAAACCTAACTTATACCAAAATTAACTTTTTCGAAAAAACCTAACTTATACCAAAACTAACTTTTTCTAAAAAACCTAACTTATACCAAAACTAACTTTTTCGAAAAAACCTAACTTTTACCAAAACTAACTTTTTCGAAAAAACCTAACTTTTTCTTAAAAACCTAACTTATACCAAAACTAACTTTTTCGAAAAAACCTAACTTATACCAAAACTAACATTTTCGAAAAAACCTAACTTATACCAAAACTAACTTTTTCTAAAAAACCTAACTTATACCAAAACTAACTTTTTCTAAAAAACCTAACTTATACCAAAACTAACTTTTTCATAAAAACCTAACTTATACCAAAACTAACTTTTTCGAAAAAACCTAACTTATACCAAAACTAACTTTTTCTAAAAAACCTAACTTATACCAAAACTAACTTTTTCTAAAAAACCTTACTTTTTCGAAAAAACCTAACTTTTACCAAAACTCACTTTTTCGAAAAAACCTAACTTATACCAAAACTAACTTTTTCTAAAAAACCTAACTTATACCAAAACTAACTTTTTCTAAAAAACCTAACTTATACCAAAACTAACTTTTTCGAAAAAACCTAACTTATACCAAAACTAACTTTTTCGAAAAAACCTAACTTATACCAAAACTAACTTTTTCTTAAAAACCTAACTTATACCAAAACTAACTTTTTCTCAAAAACCTAACTTATACCAAAACTAACTTTTTCGAAAAAACCTAACTTATACCAAAACTAACTTTTTCGAAAAAACCTAACTTATACCAAAACTAACTTTTTCTTAAAAACCTAACTTATACCAAAACTAACTTTTTCGAAAAAACCTAACTTATACCAAAACTAACTTTTTCTTAAAAACCTAACTTATACCAAAACTAACTTTTTCTAAAAAAACCTAACTTATACCAAAACTAACTTTTTCGAAAAAACCTAATTTATACCAAAACTAACTTTTTCGAAAAAACCTAACTTATACCAAAATTAACTTTTTCGAAAAAACCTAACTTATACCAAAACTAACTTTTTCTAAAAAACCTAACTTATACCAAAACTAACTTTTTCTCAAAAACCTAACTTATACCAAAACTAACTTTTTCTAAAAAACCTTACTTTTTCGAAAAAACCTAACTTTTACCAAAACTAACTTTTTCGAAAAAACCTAACTTATACCAAAACTAACTTTTTCTAAAAAACCTTACTTTTTCGAAAAAACCTAACTTTTACCAAAACTAACTTTTTCGAAAAAACCTAACTTATACCAAAACTAACTTTTTCTAAAAAACCTAACTTATACCAAAACTAACTTTTTCTAAAAAACCTAACTTATACCAAAACTAACTTTTTCGAAAAAACCTAACTTATACCAAAACTAACTTTTTCTTAAAAACCTAACTTCTACCAAAACTAACTTTTTCGAAAAAACCTAACTTATACCAAAACTAACTTTTTCGAAAAAACCTAACTTATACCAAAACTAACTTTTTCGAAAAAACCTAACTTATACCAAAATTAACTTTTTCTAAAAAACCTAACTTATACCAAAACTAACTTTTTCGAAAAAACCTAACTTATACCAAAACTAACTTTTTCTTAAAAACCTAACTTCTACCAAAACTAACTTTTTCGAAAAAACCTAACTTATACCAAAACTAACTTTTTCATAAAAACCTAACTTATACCAAAACTAACTTTTTCGAAAAAACCTAACTTATACCAAAACTAACTTTTTCGAAAAAACCTAACTTATACCAAAATTAACTTTTTCGAAAAAACCTAACTTATACCAAAACTAACTTTTTCTAAAAAACCTAACTTATACCAAAACTAACTTTTTCGAAAAAACCTAACTTTTACCAAAACTAACTTTTTCGAAAAAACCTAACTTTTTCTTAAAAACCTAACTTATACCAAAACTAACTTTTTCGAAAAAACCTAACTTATACCAAAACTAACATTTTCGAAAAAACCTAACTTATACCAAAACTAACTTTTTCTAAAAAACCTAACTTATACCAAAACTAACTTTTTCTAAAAAACCTAACTTATACCAAAACTAACTTTTTCATAAAAACCTAACTTATACCAAAACTAACTTTTTCGAAAAAACCTAACTTATACCAAAACTAACTTTTTCTAAAAAACCTAACTTATACCAAAACTAACTTTTTCTAAAAAACCTTACTTTTTCGAAAAAACCTAACTTTTACCAAAACTAACTTTTTCGAAAAAACCTAACTTATACCAAAACTAACTTTTTCTAAAAAACCTAACTTATACCAAAACTAACTTCTTCGAAAAAACCTAACTTATACCAAAACTAACTTTTTCTTAAAAACCTAACTTCTACCAAAACTAACTTTTTCGAAAAAACCTAACTTATACCAAAACTAACTTTTTCGAAAAAACCTAACTTATACCAAAACTAACTTTTTCTTAAAAACCTAACTTATACCAAAACTAACTTTTTCGAAAAAACCTAACTTTTTCATAAAAACCTAACTTATACCAAAACTAACTTTTTCGAAAAAACCTAACTTATACCAAAATTAACTTTTTCGAAAAAACCTAACTTATACCAAAACTAACTTTTTCTAAAAAACCTAACTTATACCAAAACTAACTTTTTCGAAAAAACCTAACTTTTACCAAAACTAACTTTTTCGAAAAAACCTAACTTTTTCTTAAAAACCTAACTTATACCAAAACTAACTTTTTCGAAAAAACCTAACTTATACCAAAACTAACATTTTCGAAAAAACCTAACTTATACCAAAACTAACTTTTTCTAAAAAACCTAACTTATACCAAAACTAACTTTTTCTAAAAAACCTAACTTATACCAAAACTAACTTTTTCATAAAAACCTAACTTATACCAAAACTAACTTTTTCGAAAAAACCTAACTTATACCAAAACTAACTTTTTCTAAAAAACCTAACTTATACCAAAACTAACTTTTTCTTAAAAACCTTACTTTTTCGAAAAAACCTAACTTTTACCAAAACTAACTTTTTCGAAAAAACCTAACTTATACCAAAACTAACTTTTTCTTAAAAACCTAACTTATACCAAAACTAACTTTTTCTCAAAAACCTAACTTATACCAAAACTAACTTTTTCGAAAAAACCTAACTTATACCAAAACTAACTTTTTCGAAAAAACCTAACTTATACCAAAACTAACTTTTTCTAAAAAACCTAACTTATACCAAAACTAACTTTTTCGAAAAAACCTAACTTATACCAAAACTAACTTTTTCGAAAAAACCTAACTTATACCAAAATTAACTTTTTCGAAAAAACCTAACTTATACCAAAACTAACTTTTTCTAAAAAACCTAACTTATACCAAAACTAACTTTTTCGAAAAAACCTAACTTTTACCAAAACTAACTTTTTCGAAAAAACCTAACTTTTTCTTAAAAACCTAACTTATACCAAAACTAACTTTTTCTTAAAAACCTAACTTATACCAAAACTAACATTTTCGAAAAAACCTAACTTATACCAAAACTAACTTTTTCTAAAAAACCTAACTTATACCAAAACTAACTTTTTCTAAAAAACCTAACTTATACCAAAACTAACTTTTTCATAAAAACCTAACTTATACCAAAACTAACTTTTTCGAAAAAACCTAACTTATACCAAAACTAACTTTTTCTAAAAAACCTAACTTATACCAAAACTAACTTTTTCTAAAAAACCTAACTTATACCAAAACTAACTTTTTCTAAAAAACCTAACTTATACCAAAACTAACTTTTTCATAAAAACCTAACTTATACCAAAACTAACTTTTTCGAAAAAACCTAACTTATACCAAAACTAACTTTTTCTAAAAAACCTAACTTATACCAAAACTAACTTTTTCTAAAAAACCTAACTTATACCAAAACTAACTTTTTCTAAAAAACCTAACTTATACCAAAACTAACTTTTTCATAAAAACCTAACTTATACCAAAACTAACTTTTTCGAAAAAACCTAACTTATACCAAAACTAACTTTTTCTAAAAAACCTAACTTATACCAAAACTAACTTTTTCTTAAAAACCTTACTTTTTCGAAAAAACCTAACTTTTACCAAAACTAACTTTTTCGAAAAAACCTAACTTATACCAAAACTAACTTTTTCTTAAAAACCTAACTTATACCAAAACTAACTTTTTCTCAAAAACCTAACTTATACCAAAACTAACTTTTTCGAAAAAACCTAACTTATACCAAAACTAACTTTTTCGAAAAAACCTAACTTATACCAAAACTAACTTTTTCTAAAAAACCTAACTTATACCAAAACTAACTTTTTCGAAAAAACCTAACTTATACCAAAACTAACTTTTTCGAAAAAACCTAACTTATACCAAAATTAACTTTTTCGAAAAAACCTAACTTATACCAAAACTAACTTTTTCTAAAAAACCTAACTTATACCAAAACTAACTTTTTCGAAAAAACCTAACTTTTACCAAAACTAACTTTTTCGAAAAAACCTAACTTTTTCTTAAAAACCTAACTTATACCAAAACTAACTTTTTCGAAAAAACCTAACTTATACCAAAACTAACATTTTCGAAAAAACCTAACTTATACCAAAACTAACTTTTTCTAAAAAACCTAACTTATACCAAAACTAACTTTTTCTAAAAAACCTAACTTATACCAAAACTAACTTTTTCATAAAAACCTAACTTATACCAAAACTAACTTTTTCGAAAAAACCTAACTTATACCAAAACTAACTTTTTCTAAAAAACCTAACTTATACCAAAACTAACTTTTTCTAAAAAACCTTACTTTTTCGAAAAAACCTAACTTTTACCAAAACTAACTTTTTCGAAAAAACCTAACTTATACCAAAACTAACTTTTTCTAAAAAACCTAACTTATACCAAAACTAACTTCTTCGAAAAAACCTAACTTATACCAAAACTAACTTTTTCTTAAAAACCTAACTTCTACCAAAACTAACTTTTTCGAAAAAACCTAACTTATACCAAAACTAACTTTTTCGAAAAAACCTAACTTATACCAAAACTAACTTTTTCTTAAAAACCTAACTTATACCAAAACTAACTTTTTCGAAAAAACCTAACTTTTTCATAAAAACCTAACTTATACCAAAACTAACTTTTTCGAAAAAACCTAACTTATACCAAAATTAACTTTTTCGAAAAAACCTAACTTATACCAAAACTAACTTTTTCTAAAAAACCTAACTTATACCAAAACTAACTTTTTCGAAAAAACCTAACTTTTACCAAAACTAACTTTTTCGAAAAAACCTAACTTTTTCTAAAAAACCTAACTTATACCAAAACTAACTTTTTCGAAAAAACCTAACTTATACCAAAACTAACATTTTCGAAAAAACCTAACTTATACCAAAACTAACTTTTTCTAAAAAACCTAACTTATACCAAAACTAACTTTTTCTAAAAAACCTAACTTATACCAAAACTAACTTTTTCATAAAAACCTAACTTATACCAAAACTAACTTTTTCGAAAAAACCTAACTTATACCAAAACTAACTTTTTCTAAAAAACCTAACTTATACCAAAACTAACTTTTTCTTAAAAACCTTACTTTTTCGAAAAAACCTAACTTTTACCAAAACTAACTTTTTCGAAAAAACCTAACTTATACCAAAACTAACTTTTTCTAAAAAACCTAACTTATACCAAAACTAACTTTTTCTAAAAAACCTAACTTATACCAAAACTAACTTTTTCGAAAAAACCTAACTTATACCAAAACTAACTTTTTCGAAAAAACCTAACTTATACCAAAACTAACTTTTAAGAAAAAACCCAACTTATACCAAAACTAACTTTTTCGAAAAAACCTAACTTATACCAAAACTAACTTTTTCTTAAAAACCTAACTTATACCAAAACTAACTTTTTCAAAAAAACCTAACTTTTTCATAAAAACCTAACTTATACCAAAACTAACTTTTTCTTAAAAACCTAACTTATACCAAAACTAACTTTTTCGAAAAAACCTAACTTATACCAAAACTAACTTTTTCTAAAAAACCTTACTTTTTCGAAAAAACCTAACTTTTACCAAAACTAACTTTTTCTAAAAAACCTAACTTATACCAAAACTAACTTTTTCTAAAAAACCTAACTTATACCAAAACTAACTTTTTCTAAAAAACCTAACTTATACCAAAACTAACTTTTTCGAAAAAACCTAACTTATACCAAAACTAACTTTTTCTTAAAAACCTAACTTCTACCAAAACTAACTTTTTCGAAAAAACCTAACTTATACCAAAACTAACTTTTTCGAAAAAACCTAACTTATACCAAAACTAACTTTTTCGAAAAAACCTAACTTATACCAAAATTAACTTTTTCGAAAAAACCTAACTTATACCAAAACTAACTTTTTCTAAAAAACCTAACTTATACCAAAACTAACTTTTTCGAAAAAACCTAACTTTTACCAAAACTAACTTTTTCGAAAAAACCTAACTTTTTCTTAAAAACCTAACTTATACCAAAACTAACTTTTTCGAAAAAACCTAACTTATACCAAAACTAACATTTTCGAAAAAACCTAACTTATACCAAAACTAACTTTTTCGAAAAAACCTAACTTATACCAAAACTAACTTTTTCTAAAAAACCTAACTTATACCAAAACTAACTTTTTCATAAAAACCTAACTTATACCAAAACTAACTTTTTCGAAAAAACCTAACTTATACCAAAACTAACTTTTTCTAAAAAACCTAACTTATACCAAAACTAACTTTTTCTAAAAAACCTTACTTTTTCGAAAAAACCTAACTTTTACCAAAACTAACTTTTTCGAAAAAACCTAACTTATACCAAAACTAACTTTTTCTAAAAAACCTAACTTATACCAAAACTAACTTTTTCTAAAAAACCTAACTTATACCAAAACTAACTTTTTCGAAAAAACCTAACTTATACCAAAACTAACTTTTTCGAAAAAACCTAACTTATACCAAAACTAACTTTTTCTTAAAAACCTAACTTATACCAAAACTAACTTTTTCGAAAAAACCTAACTTATACCAAAACTAACTTTTTCGAAAAAACCTAACTTATACCAAAACTAACTTTTTCGAAAAAACCTAACTTATACCAAAACTAACTTTTTCTTAAAAACCTAACTTATACCAAAACTAACTTTTTCGAAAAAACCTAACTTATACCAAAACTAACTTTTTTTTAAAAACCTAACTTATACCAAAACTAACTTTTTCTAAAAAAACCTAACTTATACCAAAACTAACTTTTTCGAAAAAACCTAACTTATACCAAAACTAACTTTTTCGAAAAAACCTAACTTATACCAAAACTAACTTTTTCGAAAAAACCTAACTTTTTCGAAAAAACCTAATTTATACCAAAACTAACTTTTTCGAAAAAACCTAACTTATACCAAAATTAACTTTTTCGAAAAAACCTAACTTATACCAAAACTAACTTTTTCTAAAAAACCTAACTTATACCAAAACTAACTTTTTCTCAAAAACCTAACTTATACCAAAACTAACTTTTTCGAAAAAACCTAACTTTTTTTTAAAAACCTAACTTATAAAAAAACTAACTTTTTCTCAAAAACCTAACTTGTACCAAAACTAACTTTTTCGATAAAACCTAACTTATACCAAAACTAACTTTTTCGAAAAAACCTAACTTTTTCTAAAACCCAAACTTTTACCAAAACTAACTTATTATAAAAAACCTAACTTTTTCTCAAAAACCTAACTTATACCAAAACTTACTTTTTCTTAAAAACCTAACTTATACCAAAACTAACTTTTTCGAAAAAACCTAACTTTTTCTTAAAAACCTAACTTATAAAAAAACTAACTTTTTCTCAAAAACCTAACTTGTACCAAAACTAACTTTTTTGAAAAAACCTAACTTATACCAAAACTAACTTTTTCGAAAAAACCTAACTTTTTCTAAAAAACCTAACTTTTACCAAAACTAACTTATTATAAAAAACCTAACTTTTTCTCAAAAACCTAACTTATACCAAAACTTACTTTTTCTTAAAAACCTAACTTTTTCTTAAAAATCTAACTTTTTCTTAAAAACCTAACTTATACCAAAACTAACTTTTTCGAAAAAACCTAACTTATACCAAAACTAACTTTTTCGAAAAAACCTAGCTTTTTCGAAAAAACCTAACTTTTACCAAAAAACCTAACTTTTTCTAAAAAACCTAACTTATACCAAAACTAACTTTTTCTAAAAAACCTAACTTATACCAAAACTAACTTTTTCTTAAAAACCTAACTTATACCAAAACTAACTTTTTCTAAAAAACCTAACTTATACCAAAACTAACTTTTTCGAAAAAACCTAACTTTTACCAAAAAACCTAATTTTTTCTAAAAAACCTAACTTATACCAAAACTAACTTTTTCTAAAAAACCTAACTTATACCAAAACTAACTTTTTCTTAAAAACCTAACTTATACCAAAACTATTTTTTTCTAAAAAACCTAACTTATACCAAAACTAACTTTTTCGAAAAAACCTAACTTATACCAAAACTAACTTTTTCTAAAAAACCTAACTTATACCAAAACTAACTTTTTCGAAAAAACCTAACTTATACCAAAACTAACTTTTTCGAAAAAACCTAACTTTTACCAAAAAACCTCACTTTTTCTAAAAAACCTAACTTATACCAAAACTAACTTTTTCTAAAAAACCTAACTTATACCAAAACTAACTTTTTCGAAAAAACCTAACTTTTTCGAAAAAACCTAACTTTTACCAAAACTTACTTTTTCGAAAAAACCTAACTTATACCAAAACTAACTTTTTCGAAAAAACCTAACTTATACCAAAACTAACTTTTTCGAAAAAACCTAACTTTTTCTAAAAAACCTAACTTATACCAAAACTAACTTTTTCTAAAAAACCTAACTTTTACCAAAAAACCTAACTTTTTCTAAAAAACCTAACTTATACCAAAACTAACTTTTTCTAAAAAACCTAACTTATACCAAAACTAACTTTTTCTTAAAAACCTAACTTATACCAAAACTAACTTTTTCGAAAAAACCTAACTTATACCAAAACTAACTTTTTCTTAAAAACCTAACTTATACCAAAACTAACTTTTTCGAAAAAACCTAACTTTTTCGAAAAAACCTAACTTATACCAAAACTAACTTTTTCGAAAAAACCTAACTTATACCAAAACTAACTTTTTCTAAAAAACCTAACTTATACCAAAACTAACTTTTTCGAAAAAACCTAATTTATACCAAAACTAACTTTTTCGAAAAAACCTAACTTATACCAAAACTAACTTTTTCTTAAAAACTTAACTTATACCAAAACTAACTTTTTCGAAAAAACCTAACTTATACCAAAACTAACTTTTTCTAAAAAACCTTACTTTTTCGAAAAAACCTAACTTTTACCAAAACTAACTTTTTCTTAAAAACCTAACTTATACCAAAACTAACTTTTTCTAAAAAAACCTAACTTATACCAAAACTAACTTTTTCGAAAAAACCTAATTTATACCAAAACTAACTTTTTCGAAAAAACCTAACTTATACCAAAACTAACTTTTTCGAAAAAACCTAACTTATACCAAAACTAACTTTTTCGAAAAAACCTAACTTATACCAAAACTAACTTTTTCGAAAAAACCTAACTTTTTCTAAAAAACCTAACTTTTACCAAAACTAACTTTTTCTAAAAAACCTTACTTATACCAAAACTAACTTTTTCTAAAAAAACCTAACTTATACCAAAACTAACTTTTTCGAAAAAACCTAACTTATACCAAAACTAACTTTTTCGAAAAAACCTAACTTATACCAAAACTAACTTTTCGAAAAAACCTAACTTTTTCTTAAAAACCTAACTTATACCAAAACTAACATTTTCTCAAAAACCTAACTTATACCAAAACTAACTTTTTCGAAAAAACCTAACTTTTACCAAAACTAACTTATTCTAAAAAACCTAACTTTTTCTCAAAAACCTAACTTATACCAAAATTAACTTTTTCTTAAAAACCTTACTTTTTCTCAAAAACCTAACTTATACCAAAACTAACTTTTTCTTAAAAACCTAACTTTTTCGAAAAAACCTAACTTATACCAAAACTAACTTTTTCGAGAAAACCTAACTTATACCAAAACTAACTTTTTCGAAAAAACCTAGCTTATACCAAAACTAACTTTTTCTTAAAAACCTAACTTATACCAAAACTAACTTTTTCTTAAAAACCTTACTTTTTCTCAAAAACCTAACTTATACCAAAACTAACTTTTTCTTAAAAACCTAACTTTTTCTTAAAAACCTAACTTATACCAAAACTAACTTTTTCGAAAAAACCTAACTTATGCCAAAACTAACTTTTTCGAAAAAACCTAATTTATACCAAAACTAACTTTTTCGAAAAAAAACCTAACTTATACCAAAACTAACTTTTTCTTAAAAACCTTACTTTTTCGAAAAAACCTAACTTTTACCAAAACTAACTTTTTCTAAAAAACCTAACTTATACCAAAACTAACTTTTTCTAAAAAACCTAACTTATACCAAAACTAACTTTTTCTAAAAAACCTAACTTATACCAAAACTAACTTTTTCGAAAAAACCTAACTTATACCAAAACTAACTTTTGCTTAAAAACCTAACTTCTACCAAAACTAACTTTTTCGAAAAAACCTAACTTATACCAAAACTAACTTTTTCGAAAAAACCTAACTTATACCAAAACTAACTTTTTCGAAAAAACCTAACTTATACCAAAATTAACTTTTTCGAAAAAACCTAACTTATACCAAAACTAACTTTTTCTAAAAAACCTAACTTATACCAAAACTAACTTTTTCTAAAAAACCTAACTTTTACCAAAACTAACTTTTTCGAAAAAACCTAACTTTTTCTTAAAAACCTAACTTATACCAAAACTAACTTTTTCTTAAAAACCTAACTTATACCAAAACTAACATTTTCGAAAAAACCTAACTTATACCAAAACTAACTTTTTCGAAAAAACCTAACTTATACCAAAACTAACTTTTTCTAAAAAACCTAACTTATACCAAAACTAACTTTTTCATAAAAACCTAACTTATACCAAAACTAACTTTTTCGAAAAAACCTAACTTATACCAAAACTAACTTTTTCTAAAAAACCTAACTTATACCAAAACTAACTTTTTCTAAAAAACCTTACTTTTTCGAAAAAACCTAACTTTTACCAAAACTAACTTTTTCGAAAAAACCTAACTTATACCAAAACTAACTTTTTCTAAAAAACCTAACTTATACCAAAACTAACTTTTTCTAAAAAACCTAACTTATACCAAAACTAACTTTTTCGAAAAAACCTAACTTATACCAAAACTAACTTTTTCGAAAAAACCTAACTTATACCAAAACTAACTTTTTCTCAAAAACCTAACTTATACCAAAACTAACTTTTTCGAAAAAACCTAACTTATACCAAAACTAACTTTTTCGAAAAAACCTAACTTATACCAAAACTAACTTTTTCGAAAAAACCTAACTTATACCAAAACTAACTTTTTCTTAAAAACCTAACTTATACCAAAACTAACTTTTTCGAAAAAACCTAACTTATACCAAAACTAACTTTTTCTTAAAAACCTAACTTATACCAAAACTAACTTTTTCTAAAAAAACCTAACTTATACCAAAACTAACTTTTTCGAAAAAACCTAATTTATACCAAAACTAACTTTTTCGAAAAAACCTAACTTATACCAAAATTAACTTTTTCGAAAAAACCTAACTTATACCAAAACTAACTTTTTCTAAAAAACCTAACTTATACCAAAACTAACTTTTTCTCAAAAACCTAACTTATACCAAAACTAACTTTTTCGAAAAAACCTAACTTTTTTTTTAAAACCTAACTTATAAAAAAACTAACTTTTTCTCAAAAACCTAACTTGTACCAAAACTAACTTTTTCGAAAAAACCTAACTTATACCAAAACTAACTTTTTCGAAAAAACCTAACTTTTTCTAAAAAACCTAACTTTTACCAAAACTAACTTATTATAAAAAACCTAACTTTTTCTCAAAAACCTAACTTATACCAAAACTTACTTTTTCTTAAAAACCTAACTTATACCAAAACTAACTTTTTCGAAAAAACCTAACTTTTTCTTAAAAACCTAACTTATAAAAAAACTAACTTTTTCTCAAAAACCTAACTTGTACCAAAACTAACTTTTTTGAAAAAACCTAACTTATACCAAAACTAACTTTTTCGAAAAAACCTAACTTTTTCTAAAAAACCTAACTTTTACCAAAACTAACTTATTATAAAAAACCTAACTTTTTCTCAAAAACCTAACTTATACCAAAACTTACTTTTTCTTAAAAACCTAACTTTTTCTTAAAAATCTAACTTTTTCTTAAAAACCTAACTTATACCAAAACTAACTTTTTCGAAAAAACCTAACTTATACCAAAACTAACTTTTTCGAAAAAACCTAGCTTTTTCGAAAAAACCTAACTTTTACCAAAAAACCTAACTTTTTCTAAAAAACCTAACTTATACCAAAACTAACTTTTTCTAAAAAACCTAACTTATACCAAAACTAACTTTTTCTTAAAAACCTAACTTATACCAAAACTAACTTTTTCTAAAAAACCTAACTTATACCAAAACTAACTTTTTCGAAAAAACCTAACTTTTACCAAAAAACCTAATTTTTTCTAAAAAACCTAACTTATACCAAAACTAACTTTTTCTAAAAAACCTAACTTATACCAAAACTAACTTTTTCTTAAAAACCTAACTTATACCAAAACTATTTTTTTCTAAAAAACCTAACTTATACCAAAACTAACTTTTTCGAAAAAACCTAACTTATACCAAAACTAACTTTTTCTAAAAAACCTAACTTATACCAAAACTAACTTTTTCGAAAAAACCTAACTTATACCAAAACTAACTTTTTCGAAAAAACCTAACTTTTACCAAAAAACCTCACTTTTTCTAAAAAACCTAACTTATACCAAAACTAACTTTTTCTAAAAAACCTAACTTATACCAAAACTAACTTTTTCGAAAAAACCTAACTTTTTCGAAAAAACCTAACTTTTACCAAAACTTACTTTTTCGAAAAAACCTAACTTATACCAAAACTAACTTTTTCGAAAAAACCTAACTTATACCAAAACTAACTTTTTCGAAAAAACCTAACTTTTTCTAAAAAACCTAACTTATACCAAAACTAACTTTTTCTAAAAAACCTAACTTTTACCAAAAAACCTAACTTTTTCTAAAAAACCTAACTTATACCAAAACTAACTTTTTCTAAAAAACCTAACTTATACCAAAACTAACTTTTTCTTAAAAACCTAACTTATACCAAAACTAACTTTTTCGAAAAAACCTAACTTATACCAAAACTAACTTTTTCTTAAAAACCTAACTTATACCAAAACTAACTTTTTCGAAAAAACCTAACTTTTTCGAAAAAACCTAACTTATACCAAAACTAACTTTTTCGAAAAAACCTAACTTATACCAAAACTAACTTTTTCTAAAAAACCTAACTTATACCAAAACTAACTTTTTCGAAAAAACCTAATTTATACCAAAACTAACTTTTTCGAAAAAACCTAACTTATACCAAAACTAACTTTTTCTTAAAAACCTAACTTATACCAAAACTAACTTTTTCGAAAAAACCTAACTTATACCAAAACTAACTTTTTCTAAAAAACCTTACTTTTTCGAAAAAACCTAACTTTTACCAAAACTAACTTTTTCTTAAAAACCTAACTTATACCAAAACTAACTTTTTCTAAAAAAACCTAACTTATACCAAAACTAACTTTTTCGAAAAAACCTAATTTATACCAAAACTAACTTTTTCGAAAAAACCTAACTTATACCAAAACTAACTTTTTCGAAAAAACCTAACTTATACCAAAACTAACTTTTTCGAAAAAACCTAACTTATACCAAAACTAACTTTTTCGAAAAAACCTAACTTTTTCTAAAAAACCTAACTTTTACCAAAACTAACTTTTTCTAAAAAACCTTACTTATACCAAAACTAACTTTTTCTAAAAAAACCTAACTTATACCAAAACTAACTTTTTCGAAAAAACCTAACTTATACCAAAACTAACTTTTTCGAAAAAACCTAACTTATACCAAAACTAACTTTTTCGAAAAAACCTAACTTTTTCTTAAAAACCTAACTTATACCAAAACTAACTTTTTCTCAAAAACCTAACTTATACCAAAACTAACTTTTTCGAAAAAACCTAACTTATACCAAAACTAACTTATTCTAAAAAACCTAACTTTTTCTCAAAAACCTAACTTATACCAAAATTAACTTTTTCTTAAAAACCTTACTTTTTCTCAAAAACCTAACTTATACCAAAACTAACTTTTTCTTAAAAACCTAACTTTTTCGAAAAAACCTAACTTATACCAAAACTAACTTTTTCGAGAAAACCTAACTTATACCAAAACTAACTTTTTCGAAAAAACCTAGCTTATACCAAAACTAACTTTTTCTTAAAAACCTAACTTATACCAAAACTAACTTTTTCGAAAAAACCTAACTTATACCAAAACTAACTTTTTCGAAAAAACCTTACTTTTTCTTAAAAACCTAACTTATACCAAAACTAACTTTTTCTTAAAAACCTAACTTATACCAAAACTAACTTTTTCGAAAAAACCTAACTTATACCAAAACTAACTTTTTCTTAAAAACCTAACTTATACCAAAACTAACTTTTTCTTAAAAACCTAACTTATACCAAAACTAACTTTTTCTTAAAAACCTAACTTTTTCGAAAAAACCTAACTTTTTCGAAAAAACCTAACTTTTACCAAAACTAACTTTTTCGAAAAAACCTAACTTATAAAAAAACTAACTTTTTCGAAAAAACATAACTTTTTCTAAAAAACCTAACTTATACCAAAACTAACTTTTTCGAAAAAACCTAACTTTTTCTTAAAAACCTAACTTATACCAAAACTAACTTTTTCTTAAAAACCTAACTTATACCAAAACTAACTTTTTCTTAAAAACCTAACTTTTTCGAAAAAACCTAACTTTTTCGAAAAAACCTAACTTTTACCAAAACTAACTTTTTCGAAAAAACCTAACTTATAAAAAAACTAACTTTTTCGAAAAAACCTAACTTATACCAAAACTCACTTTTTCTAAAAAACCTAACTTTTTCTAAAAAACCTAACTTTTACCAAAACTAACTTTTTCTAAAAAACCTAACTTATACCAAAACTAACTTTTTCGAAAAAACCTAACTTTTTCTTAAAAACCTAACTTATACCAAAACTAACTTTTTCGAAAAAACCTAACTTATACCAAAACTAACTTTTTCTAAAAAACTCAACTTATACCAAAACTAACTTTTTCGAAAAAACCTAACTTATACCAAAACTAACTTTTTCGAAAAAACCTAACTTATACCAAAACTAACTTTTTCTCAAAAACCTAACTTATACCAAAACTAACTTTTTTGAAAAAACCTTACTTATACCAAAACTAACTTTTTCGAAAAAACCTAACTTTTTCTAAAAAACCTAACTTTTACCAAAACTAACTTATTCTAAAAAACCTAACTTTTTCTCAAAAACCTAACTTATACCAAAACTAACTTTTTCGAAAAAACCTAACTTATACCAAAACTAACTTTTTCTAAAAAACCTAACTTATACCAAAACTAACTTTTTCGAAAAAACCTAACTTATACCAAAACTAACTTTTCCGAAAAAACCTAACTTATACCAAAATTAACTTTTTCTTAAAAACCTAACTTATACCAAAACTAACTTTTTCTTAAAAACCTAACTTTTTCTTAAAAACCTAACTTTTTCTTAAAAATCTAAATTTTTCCTAAAAACCTAACTTATACCAAAACTAACTTTTTCGAAAAAACCTAACTTATACCAAAACTAACTTTTTCTTAAAAACCTAACTTATACCAAAACTAACTTTTTCTTAAAAACCTAACTTTTTCGAAAAAACCTAACTTTTACCAAAACTAACTTTTTCGAAAAAACCTAACTTATACCAAAACTAACTTTTTCTAAAAAACCTAACTTTTTCTAAAAAACCTAACTTTTACCAAAACTAACTTTTTCTAAAAAACCTAACTTATACCAAAACTAACTTTTTCTAAAAAACCTAACTTATACCAAAACTAACTTTTTCGAAAAAACCTAACTTATACCAAAACTAACTTTTTCGAAAAAACCTAACTTATACCAAAACTAACTTTTTCTAAAAAACCTAACTTTTTCTAAAAAACCTAACTTATACCAAAACTAACTTTTTCTAAAAAAACCTAACTTATACCAAAACTAACTTTTTCTAAAAAACCTAATTTATACCAAAACTAACTTTTTCTAAAAAACCTAACTTATACCAAAACTAACTTTTTCGAAAAAACCTAACTTATACCAAAACTAACTTTTTCTAAAAAACCTAACTTATACCAAAACTAACTTTTTCTTAAAAACCTAACTTATACCAAAACTAACTTTTTCGAAAAAACCTAACTTATACCAAAACTAACTTTTTCTTAAAAACCTAACTTATACCAAAACTAACTTTTTCGAAAAAACCTAACTTATACCAATACTAACTTTTTCGAAAAAACCTAGCTTATACCAAAACTAACTTTTTCTTAAAAACCTAACTTATACCAAAACTAACTTTTTCTTAAAAACCTTACTTTTTCTCAAAAACCTAACTTATACCAAAACTAACTTTTTCTTAAAAACCTAACTTTTTCTTAAAAACCTAACTTATACCAAAACTAACTTTTTCGAAAAAAAATAACTTATGCCAAAACTAACTTTTTCGAAAAAACCTAATTTATACCAAAACTAACTTTTTCGAAAAAACCTAACTTATACCAAAACTAACTTTTTCTTAAAAACCTTACTTTTTCGAAAAAACCTAACTTATACCAAAACTAACTTTTTCTCAAAAACCTAACTTATACCAAAACTAACTTTTTCTCAAAAACCTAACTTATACCAAAACTAACTTTTTCGAAAAAACTTAACTTATACCAAAACTAACTTTTTCTTAAAAACCTTACTTATACCAAAACTAACTTTTTCGAAAAAACCTAACTTATACCAAAACTAACTTTTTTGAAAAAACCTAACTTATACCAAAACTAACTTTTTCGAAAAAACCTAACTTTTTCTAAAAAACCTAACTTTTACCAAAACTAACTTATTCTAAAAAACCTAACTTTTTCTCAAAAACCTAACTTATACCAAAACTAACTTTTTCTTAAAAACCTAACTTTATCTTAAAAATCTAACTTTTTCTTAAAAACCTAACTTATAAAAAAACTAACTTTTTCGAAAAAACCTAACTTATACCAAAACTAACTTTTTCTTAAAAACCTAACTTATACCAAAACTAACTTTTTCTTAAAAACCTAACTTTTTCGAAAAAACCTAACTTTTTCGAAAAAACCTAACTTTTACCAAAACTAACTTTTTCGAAAAAACCTAACTTATAAAAAAACTAACTTTTTCGAAAAAACCTAACTTATACCAAAACTCACTTTTTCTAAAAACCTAACTTTTTCTAAAAAACCTAACTTTTACCAAAACTAACTTTTTCTAAAAAACCTAACTTATACCAAAACTAACTTTTTCGAAAAAACCTAACTTTTTCTTAAAAACCTAACTTATACCAAAACTAACTTTTTCTTAAAAACCTAACTTATACCAAAACTAACTTTTTCGAAAAAACCTAACTTATACCAAAACTAACTTTTTCTTAAAAACCTAACTTATACCAAAACTAACTTTTTCTTAAAAACCTAACTTATACCAAAACTAACTTTTTCTTAAAAACCTAACTTTTTCGAAAAAACCTAACTTTTTCGAAAAAACCTAACTTTTACCAAAACTAACTTTTTCGAAAAAACCTAACTTATAAAAAAACTAACTTTTTCGAAAAAACATAACTTTTTCTAAAAAACCTAACTTATACCAAAACTAACTTTTTCGAAAAAACCTAACTTTTTCTTAAAAACCTAACTTATACCATAACTAACTTTTTCTCAAAAACCTAACTTATACCAAAACTAACTTTTTCTTAAAAACCTAACTTTTTCGAAAAAACCTAACTTTTTCGAAAAAACCTAACTTTTACCAAAACTAACTTTTTCGAAAAAACCTAACTTATAAAAAAACTAACTTTTTCGAAAAAACCTAACTTATACCAAAACTCACTTTTTCTAAAAAACCTAACTTTTTCTAAAAAACCTAACTTTTACCAAAACTAACTTTTTCTAAAAAACCTAACTTATACCAAAACTAACTTTTTCGAAAAAACCTAACTTTTTCTTAAAAACCTAACTTATACCAAAACTAACTTTTTCGAAAAAACCTAACTTATACCAAAACTAACTTTTTCTAAAAAACCTAACTTATACCAAAACTAACTTTTTCGAAAAAACCTAACTTATACCAAAACTAACTTTTTCGAAAAAACCTAACTTATACCAAAACTAACTTTTTCTCAAAAACCTAACTTATACCAAAACTAACTTTTTTGAAAAAACCTTACTTATACCAAAACTAACTTTTTCGAAAAAACCTAACTTTTTCTAAAAAACCTAACTTTTACCAAAACTAACTTATTCTAAAAAACCTAACTTTTTCTCAAAAACCTAACTTATACCAAAACTAACTTTTTCGAAAAAACCTAACTTATACCAAAACTAACTTTTTCTAAAAAACCTAACTTATACCAAAACTAACTTTTTCGAAAAAACCTAACTTATACCAAAACTAACTTTTCCGAAAAAACCTAACTTATACCAAAATTAACTTTTTCTTAAAAACCTAACTTATACCAAAACTAACTTTTTCTTAAAAACCTAACTTTTTCTTAAAAACCTAACTTTTTCTTAAAAATCTAAATTTTTCCTAAAAACCTAACTTATACCAAAACTAACTTTTTCGAAAAAACCTAACTTATACCAAAACTAACTTTTTCTTAAAAACCTAACTTATACCAAAACTAACTTTTTCTTAAAAACCTAACTTTTTCGAAAAAACCTAACTTTTACCAAAACTAACTTTTTCGAAAAAACCTAACTTATACCAAAACTAACTTTTTCTAAAAAACCTAACTTTTTCTTAAAAACCTAACTTTTACCAAAACTAACTTTTTCTTAAAAACCTAACTTATACCAAAACTAACTTTTTCTAAAAAACCTAACTTATACCAAAACTAACTTTTTCGAAAAAACCTAACTTATACCAAAACTAACTTTTTCGAAAAAACCTAACTTATACCAAAACTAACTTTTTCTAAAAAACCTAACTTTTTCTAAAAAACCTAACTTATACCAAAACTAACTTTTTCTAAAAAAACCTAACTTATACCAAAACTAACTTTTTCTAAAAAACCTAATTTATACCAAAACTAACTTTTTCTAAAAAACCTAACTTATACCAAAACTAACTTTTTCGAAAAAACCTAACTTATACCAAAACTAACTTTTTCTAAAAAACCTAACTTATACCAAAACTAACTTTTTCTTAAAAACCTAACTTATACCAAAACTAACTTTTTCGAAAAAACCTAACTTATACCAAAACTAACTTTTTCTTAAAAACCTAACTTATACCAAAACTAACTTTTTCGAAAAAACCTAACTTATACCAATACTAACTTTTTCGAAAAAACCTAACTTATACCAAAACTAACTTTTTCGAAAAAACCTAACTCATAAAAAAACTAACTTTTTCGAAAAAACCTAACTTATAAAAAAACTAACTTTTTCTAAAAAACCTAACTTATACCAAAACTAACTTTTAAGAAAAAACCTAACTTATACCAATACTAACTTTTTCGAAAAAACCTAACTTATACCAAAACTAACTTTTTCGAAAAAACCTAACTCATAAAAAAACTAACTTTTTCGAAAAAACCTAACTTATAAAAAAACTAACTTTTTCTAAAAAACCTAACTTATACCAAAACTAACTTTTAAGAAAAAACCTAACTTATACCAAAACTAACTTTTCCGAAAAAACCTAACTTATACCAAAATTAACTTTTTCTTAAAAACCTAACTTATACCAAAACTAACTTTTTCTTAAAAACCTAACTTTTTCTTAAAAACCTAACTTTTTCTTAAAAATCTAAATTTTTCCTAAAAACCTAACTTATACCAAAACTAACTTTTTCGAAAAAACCTAACTTATACCAAAACTAACTTTTTCTTAAAAACCTAACTTATACCAAAACTAACTTTTTCTTAAAAACCTAACTTTTTCGAAAAAACCTAACTTTTACCAAAACTAACTTTTTCGAAAAAACCTAACTTATACCAAAACTAACTTTTTCTAAAAAACCTAACTTTTTCTAAAAAACCTAACTTTTACCAAAACTAACTTTTTCTAAAAAACCTAACTTATGCCAAAACTAACTTTTTCTAAAAAACCTAACTTATACCAAAACTAACTTTTTCGAAAAAACCTAACTTATACCAAAACTAACTTTTTCGAAAAAACCTAACTTATACCAAAACTAACTTTTTCTAAAAAACCTAACTTTTTCTAAAAAACCTAACTTATACCAAAACTAACTTTTTCTAAAAAAACCTAACTTATACCAAAACTAACTTTTTCTAAAAAACCTAATTTATACCAAAACTAACTTTTTCTAAAAAACCTAACTTATACCAAAACTAACTTTTTCGAAAAAACCTAACTTATACCAAAACTAACTTTTTCTAAAAAACCTAACTTATACCAAAACTAACTTTTTCTTAAAAACCTAACTTATACCAAAACTAACTTTTTCGAAAAAACCTAACTTATACCAAAACTAACTTTTTCTAAAAAACCTAACTTATACCAAAACTAACTTTTTCGAAAAAACCTAACTTATACCAATACTAACTTTTTCGAAAAAACCTAACTTATACCAAAACTAACTTTTTCGAAAAAACCTAACTCATAAAAAAACTAACTTTTTCGAAAAAACCTAACTTATAAAAAAACTAACTTTTTCTAAAAAACCTAACTTATACCAAAACTAACTTTTAAGAAAAAACCTAACTTATACCAATACTAACTTTTTCGAAAAAACCTAACTTATACCAAAACTAACTTTTTCGAAAAAACCTAACTCATAAAAAAACTAACTTTTTCGAAAAAACCTAACTTATAAAAAAACTAACTTTTTCGAAAAAACCTAACTTATACCAAAACTCACTTTTTCTAAAAAACCTAACTTATACCAAAACTAACTTTTAAGAAAAAACCTAACTTATACCAATACTAACTTTTTCGAAAAAACCTAACTTATACCAAAACTAACTTTTTCGAAAAAACCTAACTCATAAAAAAACTAACTTTTTCTTAAAAACCTAACTTTTTCGAAAAAAACCTAACTTATACCAAAACTAACTTTTTCGAAAAAACCTAACTTATACCAATACTAACTTTTTCGAAAAAACCTAACTTATACCAAAACTAACTTTTTCAAAAAAACCTAACTCATAAAAAAACTAACTTTTTCGAAAAAACCTAACTTATAAAAAAACTAACTTTTTCTAAAAAACCTAACTTATACCAAAACTAATTTTTTCTAAAAAACCTAACTTATACCAAAACTAACTTTTAAGAAAAAACCTAATTTATACCAATACTAACTTTTTCGAAAAAACCTAACTTATAAAAAAACTAACTTTTTCGAAAAAACCTAACTTATACCAAAACTAACTTTTTCGAAAAAACCTAGCTTATAAAAAAACTAACTTTTTCGAAAAAACCTAACTTATACCAAAACTCACTTTTTCTAAAAAACCTAACTTATACCAAAACTAACTTTTAAGAAAAAACCTAACTTATACCAATACTAACTTTTTCGAAAAAACCTAACTTATACCAAAACTAACTTTTTCGAAAAAACCTAACTCATAAAAAAACTAACTTTTTCTTAAAAACCTAACTTTTTCGAAAAAACCTAACTTATAACAAAACTAACTTTTTCGAAAAAACCTAACTTATACCAAAACTAACTTTTAAGAAAAAACCTAACTCATAAAAAAACTAACTTTTTCGAAAAAACCTAACTTATAAAAAAACTAACTTTTTCGAAAAAACCTAACTTATACCAAAACTCACTTTTTCTAAAAAACCTAACTTATACCAAAACTAACTTTTAAGAAAAAACCTAACTTATACCAATACTAACTTTTTCGAAAAAACCTAACTTATACCAAAACTAACTTTTTCGAAAAAACCTAACTCATAAAAAAACTAACTTTTTCTTAAAAACCTAACTTTTTCGAAAAAACCTAACTTATACCAAAACTAACTTTTTCGAAAAAACCTAACTTATACCAATACTAACTTTTTCGAAAAAACCTAACTTATACCAAAACTAACTTTTTCGAAAAAACCTAACTGATAAAAAAACTAACTTTTTCGAAAAAACCTAACTTATAAAAAAACTAACTTTTTCTAAAAAACCTAACTTATACCAAAACTAACTTTTTCTAAAAAACCTAACTTATACCAAAACTAACTTTTAAGAAAAAACCTAATTTATACCAATACTAACTTTTTCGAAAAAACCTAACTTATAAAAAAACTAACTTTTTCGAAAAAACCTAACTTATACCAAAACTAACTTTTTCGAAAAAACCTAACTTATAAAAAAACTAACTTTTTCGAAAAAACCTAACTTATACCAAAACTCACTTTTTCTAAAAAACCTAACTTATACCAAAACTAACTTTTAAGAAAAAACCTAACTTATACCAATACTAACTTTTTCGAAAAAACCTAACTTATACCAAAACTAACTTTTTCGAAAAAACCTAACTCATAAAAAAACTAACTTTTTCTTAAAAACCTAACTTTTTCGAAAAAACCTAACTTATACCAAAACTCACTTTTTCTAAAAAACCTAACTTATACCAAAACTAACTTTTACGAAAAAACCTAACTTATACCAATACTAACTTTTTCGAAAAAACCTAACTTATACCAAAACTAACTTTTAAGAAAAAACCTAATTTATACCAAAACTAACTTTTTCGAAAAAACCTAACTTATACCAATACTAACTTTTTCGAAAAAACCTAACTTATACCAAAACTAACTTTTTCGAAAAAACCTAACTTATAAAAAAACTAACTTTTTCGAAAAAACCTAACTTATACCAAAACTCACTTTTTCTAAAAAACCTAACTTATACCAAAACTAACTTTTAAGAAAAAACCTAACTTATACCAATACTAACTTTTTCGAAAAAACCTAACTTATACCAAAACTAACTTTTTCGAAAAAACCTAACTCATAAAAAAACTAACTTTTTCTTAAAAACCTAACTTTTTCGAAAAAACCTAACTTATACCAAAACTAACTTTTTCGAAAAAACCTAACTTATACCAATACTAACTTTTTCGAAAAAACCTAACTTATACCAAAACTAACTTTTTCGAAAAAACCTAACTCATAAAAAAACTAACTTTTTCGAAAAAACCTAACTTATAAAAAAACTAACTTTTTCTAAAAAACCTAACTTATACCAAAACTAACTTTTAAGAAAAAACCTAACTTATACCAATACTAACTTTTTCGAAAAAACCTAACTCATAAAAAACTAACTTTTTCGAAAAAACCTAACTTATAAAAAAACTAACTTTTTCTAAAAAACCTAACTTATACCAAAACTAACTTTTAAGAAAAACCTAACTTATACCAATACTAACTTTTTCGAAAAAACCTAACTTATACCAAAACTAACTTTTTCGAAAAAACCTAACTCATAAAAAAACTAACTTTTTCGAAAAAACCTAACTTATAAAAAAACTAACTTTTTCGAAAAAACCTAACTTATACCAAAACTCACTTTTTCTAAAAAAACCTAACTTATACCAAAACTAACTTTTAAGAAAAAACCTAACTTATACCAATACTAACTTTTTCGAAAAAACCTAACTTATACCAAAACTAACTTTTTCGAAAAAACCTAACTCATAAAAAAACTAACTTTTTCGAAAAAACCTAACTTATAAAAAAACTAACTTTTTCGAAAAAACCTAACTTATACCAAAACTCACTTTTTCTAAAAAACCTAACTTATACCAAAACTAACTTTTAAGAAAAAACCTAACTTATACCAAAACTAACTTTTTCTTAAAAACCTAACTTATACCAAAACTAACTTTTTCGAAAAAACCTAACTTATACCAAAACTAACTTTTTCTAAAAAACCTAACTTATACCAAAACTAACTTTTTCTCAAAAACCTAACTTATACCAAAACTAACTTTTTCGAAAAAACCTAACTCATACCAAAACTAACTTTTTCGAAAAAACCTAACTTATAAAAAAACTAACTTTTTCGAAAAAACCTAACTTATACCAAAACTCACTTTTTCTAAAAAACCTAACTTATAACAAAACTAACTTTTTCGAAAAAACCTAACTTTTACCAAAACTAACTTATTCTAAAAAACCTAGCTTTTTCTCAAAAACCTAACTTATACCAAAATTAACTTTTTCTTAAAAACCTAACTTTTTCTAAAAAACCTAACTTATACCAAAACTAACTTTTTCGAAAACACCTAACTTATACCAAAACTAACTTTTTCATAAAAACCTAACTTATACCAAAACTAACTTTTTCTAAAAAACCTTACTTTTTCGAAAAAACCTAACTTTTACCAAAACTAACTTTTTCGAAAAAACCTAACTTTTTCATAAAAACCTAACTTATACCAAAACTAACTTTTTCGAAAAAACCTAACTTATACCAAAACTAACTTTTTCTTAAAAACCTAACTTTTACCAAAACTAACTTTTTCGAAAAAACCTAACTTTTTCATAAAAACCTAACTTATACCAAAACTAACTTTTTCTAAAAAACCTAACTTATACCAAAACTAACTTTTTCGAAAAAACCTAACTTATACCAAAACTAACTTTTTCTTAAAAACCTAACTTTTACCAAAACTAACTTTTTCGAAAAAACCTAACTTTTTCATAAAAACCTAACTTATACCAAAACTAACTTTTTCTAAAAAACCTAACTTATACCAAAACTAACTTTTTCGAAAAAACCTAACTTATACCAAAACTAACTTTTTCATAAAAACCTAACTTATACCAAAACTAACTTTTTCGAAAAAACCTAACTTTTTCATAAAAACCTAACTTATACCAAAACTAACTTTTTCGAAGAAACCTAACTTATACCAAAACTAACTTTTTCTTAAAAACCTAACTTATACCAAAACTAACTTTTTCTAAAAAAACCTAACTTATACCAAAACTAACTTTTTCGAAAAAATCTAACTTATACCAAAACTAACTTTTTCGAAAAAACCTAACTTTTTCTAAAAAACCTAACTTATACCAAAACTAACTTTTTCGAAAAAACCTAATTTATACCAAAACTAACTTTTTCGAAAAAACCTAACTTATACCAAAACTAACTTTTTCTTAAAAACCTAACTTATACCAAAACTAACTTTTTCTTAAAAACCTAACTTATACCAAAACTAACTTTTTCTAAAAAACCTAACTTATACCAAAACTAACTTTTTCTTAAAAACCTAACTTATACCAAAACTAACTTTTTCTTAAAAACCTAACTTTTACCAAAACTAACTTTTTCGAAAAAACCTAACTTTTTCATAAAAACCTAACTTATACCAAAACTAACTTTTTCTAAAAAACCTAACTTATACCAAAACTAACTTTTTCGAAAAAACCTAACTTATACCAAAACTAACTTTTTCATAAAAACCTAACTTATACCAAAACTAACTTTTTCGAAAAAACCTAACTTTTTCATAAAAACCTAACTTATACCAAAACTAACTTTTTCGAAGAAACCTAACTTATACCAAAACTAACTTTTTCTTAAAAACCTAACTTATACCAAAACTAACTTTTTCTAAAAAAACCTAACTTATACCAAAACTAACTTTTTCGAAAAAATCTAACTTATACCAAAACTAACTTTTTCGAAAAAACCTAACTTTTTCTAAAAAACCTAACTTATACCAAAACTAACTTTTTCGAAAAAACCTAACTTATACCAAAACTAACTTTTTCTTAAAAACCTAACTTATACCAAAACTAACTTTTTCTAAAAAACCTAACTTATACCAAAACTAACTTTTTCGAAAAAACCTAACTTTTTCATAAAAACCTAACTTATACCAAAACTAACTTTTTCGAAAAAACCTAACTTTTTCTAAAAAACCTAACTTATACCAAAACTAACTTTTTCGAAAAAACCTAACTTATACCAAAACTAACTTTTTCTTAAAAACCTAACTTTTACCAAAACTAACTTTTTCTAAAAAACCTAACTTATACCAAAACTAACTTTTTCATAAAAACCTAACTTATACCAAAACTAACTTTTTCGAAGAAACCTAACTTATACCAAAACTAACTTTTTCTTAAAAACCTAACTTATACCAAAACTAACTTTTTCGAAAAAACCTAACTTATACCAAAACTAACTTTTTCGAAAAAACCTAACTTATACCAAAACTAACTTTTTCGAAAAAACCTAACTTTTTCTAAAAAACCTAACTTATACCAAAACTAACTTTTTCGAAAAAACCTAACTTATACCAAAACTAACTTTAAAAAACCTAACTTTTTCTAAAAAACCTAACTTATACCAAAACTAACTTTTTCGAAAAAACCTAATTTATACCAAAACTAACTTTTTCGAAAAAACCTAACTTATACCAAAACTAACTTTTTCTTAAAAACCTAACTTATACCAAAACTAACTTTTTCTTAAAAACCTAACTTATACCAAAACTAACTTTTTCTAAAAAACCTAACTTATACCAAAACTAACTTTTTCTTAAAAACCTAACTTATACCAAAACTAACTTTTTCTTAAAAACCTAACTTTTACCAAAACTAACTTTTTCGAAAAAACCTAACTTTTTCATAAAAACCTAACTTATACCAAAACTAACTTTTTCTAAAAAACCTAACTTATACCAAAACTAACTTTTTCGAAAAAACCTAACTTATACCAAAACTAACTTTTTCATAAAAACCTAACTTATACCAAAACTAACTTTTTCGAAAAAACCTAACTTTTTCATAAAAACCTAACTTATACCAAAACTAACTTTTTCGAAGAAACCTAACTTATACCAAAACTAACTTTTTCTTAAAAACCTAACTTATACCAAAACTAACTTTTTCTAAAAAAACCTAACTTATACCAAAACTAACTTTTTCGAAAAAATCTAACTTATACCAAAACTAACTTTTTCGAAAAAACCTAACTTTTTCATAAAAACCTAACTTATACCAAAACTAACTTTTTCGAAAAAACCTAACTTTTTCATAAAAACCTAACTTATACCAAAACTAACTTTTTCTAAAAAACCTAACTTATACCAAAACTAACTTTTTCGAAAAAACCTAACTTTTTCATAAAAACCTAACTTATACCAAAACTAACTTTTTCGAAAAAACCTAACTTTTTCTAAAAAACCTAACTTATACCAAAACTAACTTTTTCGAAAAAACCTAACTTATACCAAAACTAACTTTTTCTTAAAAACCTAACTTTTACCAAAACTAACTTTTTCGAAAAAACCTAACTTATACCAAAACTAACTTTTTCATAAAAACCTAACTTATACCAAAACTAACTTTTTCGAAGAAACCTAACTTATACCAAAACTAACTTTTTCTTAAAAACCTAACTTATACCAAAACTAACTTTTTCGAAAAAACCTAACTTATACCAAAACTAACTTTTTCGAAAAAACCTAACTTATACCAAAACTAACTTTTTCGAAAAAACCTAACTTTTTCTAAAAAACCTAACTTATACCAAAACTAACTTTTTCGAAAAAACCTAACTTATACCAAAACTAACTTTTTCTTAAAAACCTAACTTATACCAAAACTAACTTTTTCATAAAAACCTAACTTATACCAAAACTAACTTTTTCGAAAAAACCTAACTTATACCAAAACTAACTTTTTCTTAAAAACCTAACTTATACCAAAACTAACTTTTTCGAAAAAACCTAACTTATACCAAAACTAACTTTTTCGAAAAAACCTAACTTATACCAAAACTAACTTTTTCGAAAAAACCTAACTTATACCAAAACTAACTTTTTCGAAAAAACCTAACTTATACCAAAACTAACTTTTTCTAAAAAAACCTAACTTATACCAAAACTAACTTTTTCGAAAAAACCTAACTTATACCAAAACTAACTTTTTCGAAAAAACCTAACTTACACCAAAACTAACTTTTTCGAAAAAACCTAACTTATACCAAAACTAACTTTTTCGAAAAAACCTAACTTTTTCTTAAAAACCTAACTTATACCAAAACTAACTTTTCCTCAAAAACCTAACTTATACCAAAACTAACTTTTTCTTAAAAACCTAACTTATACCAAAACTAACTTTTTCATAAAAACCTAGCTTATACCAAAACTAACTTTTTCGAAAAAACCTAACTTATACCAAAACTAACTTTTTCTTAAAAACCTATCTTATACCAAAACTAACTTTTTCTCAAAAACCTAACTTATACCAAAACTAACTTTTTCGAAAAAACCTAACTTATACCAAAACTAACTTTTTCTTAAAAACCTAACTTATACCAAAACTAACTTTTTCGAAAAAACCTAACTTTTTCATAAAAACCTAACTTATACCAAAACTAACTTTTTCGAAAAAACCTAACTTATACCAAAACTAACTTTTTCTTAAAAACCTAACTTATACCAAAACTAACTTTTTCATAAAAACCTAACTTATACCAAAACTAACTTTTTCGAAAAAACCTAACTTATACCAAAACTAACTTTTTCTTAAAAACCTAACTTATACCAAAACTAACTTTTTCGAAAAAACCTAATTTATACCAAAACTAACTTTTTCGAAAAAACCTAACTTATACCAAAACTAACTTTTTCGAAAAAACCTAACTTATACCAAAACTAACTTTTCGAAAAAACCTAACTTATACCAAAACTAACTTTTTCTAAAAAAACCTAACTTATACCAAAACTAACTTTTTCGAAAAAACCTAACTTATACCAAAACTAACTTTTTCGAAAAAACCTAACTTATACCAAAACTAACTTTTTCGAAAAAACCTAACTTTTTCTTAAAAACCTAACTTATACCAAAACTAACTTTTTCGAAAAAACCTAATTTATACCAAAACTAACTTTTTCGAAAAAACCTAACTTATACCAAAACTAACTTTTTCGAAAAAACCTAACTTATACCAAAACTAACTTTTCCTCAAAAACCTAACTTATACCAAAACTAACTTTTTCGAAAAAACCTAACTTTTACCAAAACTAACTTTTTCGAAAAAACCTAACTTATACCAAAACTAACTTTTTTGAAAAAACCTAACTTATACCAAAACTAACTTTTTCTTAAAAACCTAACTTATACCAAAACTAACTTTTTCGAAAAAACCTAACTTATACCAAAACTAACTTTTTCGAAAAAACCTAACTTATACCAAAACTAACTTTTTCTTAAAAACCTAACTTTTTCGAAAAAACCTAACTTTTTCGAAAAAACCTAACTTTTTCGAAAAAACCTAACTTTTACCAAAACTAACTTTTTCGAAAAAACCTAACTTATAAAAAAACTAACTTTTTCTTAAAAACCTAACTTATACCAAAACTAACTTTTTCTAAAAAACCTAACTTATACCAAAACTAACTTTTTCTAAAAAACCTAACTTATACCAATACTAACTTTTTCGAAAAAACCTAACTTATACCAAAACTAACTTTTTCGAAAAAACCTAACTCATACCAAAACTAACTTTTTCGAAAAAACCTAACTTATAAAAAAACTAACTTTTTCGAAAAAACCTAACTTATACCAAAACTAACTTTTTCTAAAAAACCTAACTTATACCAAAACTAACTTTTTCGAAAAAACCTAACTTATACCAAAACTAACTTTTTCGAAAAAACCTAACTTATACCAAAACTAACTTTTTCTTAAAAACCTAACTTATACCAAAACTAACTTTTTCTAAAAAACCTAACTTATACCAAAACTAACTTTTTCTAAAAAAACCTAACTTATACCAAAACTAACTTTTTCGAAAAAACCTAATTTATACCAAAACTAACTTTTTCGAAAAAACCTAACTTATACCAAAACTAACTTTTTCGAAAAAACCTAACTTATACCAAAACTAACTTTTTCTAAAAAACCTAACATATACCAAAACTAACTTTTTCTAAAAAACCTAACTTATACCAAAACTAACTTTTTCGAAAAAACCTAACTTATACCAAATCTAACTTTTTCTCAAAAACCTAACTTATACCAAAACTAACTTTTTCGAAAAAACCTAATTTATACCAAAACTAACTTTTTCTCAAAAACCTAATTTATACCAAAACTAACTTTTTCGAAAAAACCTAACTTATACCAAAACTAACTTTTTCGAAAAAACCTAACTTATACCAAAACTAACTTTTTCTCAAAAACCTAACTTATACCAAAACTAACTTTTTCGAAAAAACCTAACTTATACCAAAACTAACTTTTTCGAAAAAACCTAATTTATACCAAAACTAACTTTTTCTAAAAAACCTAACCTATACCAAAACTAACTTTTTCTAAAAAACCTAACTTATACCAAAACTAACTTTTTCGAAAAAACCTAATTTATACCAAAACTAACTTTTTCGAAAAAACCTAACTTATACCAAAACTAACTTTTTCGAAAAAACCTAACTTATACCAAAACTAACTTTTTCTAAAAAACCTAACTTATACCAAAACTAACTTTTTCTTAAAAACCTAACTTATACCAAAACTAACTTTTTCGAAAAAAAAATAACTTATACCAAAACTAACTTTTTCTTAAAAAAATAACTTATACCAAAACTAACTTTTTCGAAAAAACCTAACTTTTTCATAAAAACCTAACTTATACCAAAACTAACTTTTTCGAAAAAACCTAACTTATACCAAAACTAACTTTTTCTTAAAAACCTAACTTATACCAAAACTAACTTTTTCTAAAAAAACCTAACTTATACCAAAACTAACTTTTTCGAAAAAACCTAATTTATACCAAAACTAACTTTTTCGAAAAAACCTAACTTATACCAAAACTAACTTTTTCGAAAAAACCTAACTTTTTCATAAAAACCTCACTTATACCAAAACTAACTTTTTCTTAAAAACCTAACTTATACCAAAACTAACTTTTTCGAAAAAACCTAACTTTTTCATAAAAACCTAACTTATACCAAAACTAACTTTTTCTAAAAAACCTAACTTATACCAAAACTAACTTTTTCTAAAAAACCTAACTTATACCAAAACTAACTTTTTCGAAAAAACCTAACTTATACCAAAACTAACTTTTTCGAAAAAACCTAATTTATAAAAAAACTAACTTTTTCGAAAAAACCTAACTTATACCAAAACTAACTTTTTCGAAAAAACCTAACTTATATCAAAACTAACTTTTTCATAAAAACCTAACTTATACCAAAACTAACTTTTTCGAAAAAACCTAACTTTTTCATAAAAACCTAACTTATACCAAAACTAACTTTTTCATAAAAACCTAACTTATACCAAAACTAACTTTTTCTTAAAAACCTAACTTATACCAAAACTAACTTTTTCTAAAAAACCTAACTTATACCAAAACTAACTTTTTCGAAAAAACCTAATTTATACCAAAACTAACTTTTTCGAAAAAACCTAATTTATACCAAAACTAACTTTTTCGAAAAAACCTAACTTATACCAAAACTAACTTTTTCTCAAAAACCTAACTTATACCAAAACTAACTTTTTCGAAAAAACCTAACTTATACCAAAACTAACTTTTTCTTAAAAACCTAACTTATACCAAAACTAACTTTTTCGAAAAAACCTAACTTTTTCATAAAAACCTAACTTATACCAAAACTAACTTTTTCTAAAAAACCTAACTTATACCAAAACTAACTTTTTCGAAAAAACCTAACTTATACCAAAACTAACTTTTTCGAAAAAACCTAACTTATACCAAAACTAACTTTTTCGAAAAAACCTAACTCATAAAAAAACTAACTTTTTCGAAAAAACCTAACTTATAAAAAAACTAACTTTTTCTAAAAAACCTAACTTATACCAAAACTAACTTTTAAGAAAAAACCTAACTTATACCAATACTAACTTTTTCGAAAAAACCTAACTCATAAAAAACTAACTTTTTCGAAAAAACCTAACTTATAAAAAAACTAACTTTTTCTAAAAAACCTAACTTATACCAAAACTAACTTTTAAGAAAAACCTAACTTATACCAATACTAACTTTTTCGAAAAAACCTAACTTATACCAAAACTAACTTTTTCGAAAAAACCTAACTCATAAAAAAACTAACTTTTTCGAAAAAACCTAACTTATAAAAAAACTAACTTTTTCGAAAAAACCTAACTTATACCAAAACTCACTTTTTCTAAAAAAACCTAACTTATACCAAAACTAACTTTTAAGAAAAAACCTAACTTATACCAATACTAACTTTTTCGAAAAAACCTAACTTATACCAAAACTAACTTTTTCGAAAAAACCTAACTCATAAAAAAACTAACTTTTTCGAAAAAACCTAACTTATAAAAAAACTAACTTTTTCGAAAAAACCTAACTTATACCAAAACTCACTTTTTCTAAAAAACCTAACTTATACCAAAACTAACTTTTAAGAAAAAACCTAACTTATACCAAAACTAACTTTTTCTTAAAAACCTAACTTATACCAAAACTAACTTTTTCGAAAAAACCTAACTTATACCAAAACTAACTTTTTCTAAAAAACCTAACTTATACCAAAACTAACTTTTTCTCAAAAACCTAACTTATACCAAAACTAACTTTTTCGAAAAAACCTAACTCATACCAAAACTAACTTTTTCGAAAAAACCTAACTTATAAAAAAACTAACTTTTTCGAAAAAACCTAACTTATACCAAAACTCACTTTTTCTAAAAAACCTAACTTATAACAAAACTAACTTTTTCGAAAAAACCTAACTTTTACCAAAACTAACTTATTCTAAAAAACCTAGCTTTTTCTCAAAAACCTAACTTATACCAAAATTAACTTTTTCTTAAAAACCTAACTTTTTCCAAAAAACCTAACTTATACCAAAACTAACTTTTTCGAAAACACCTAACTTATACCAAAACTAACTTTTTCATAAAAACCTAACTTATACCAAAACTAACTTTTTCTAAAAAACCTTACTTTTTCGAAAAAACCTAACTTTTACCAAAACTAACTTTTTCGAAAAAACCTAACTTTTTCATAAAAACCTAACTTATACCAAAACTAACTTTTTCGAAAAAACCTAACTTATACCAAAACTAACTTTTTCTTAAAAACCTAACTTTTACCAAAACTAACTTTTTCGAAAAAACCTAACTTTTTCATAAAAACCTAACTTATACCAAAACTAACTTTTTCTAAAAAACCTAACTTATACCAAAACTAACTTTTTCGAAAAAACCTAACTTATACCAAAACTAACTTTTTCTAAAAAACCTAACTTATACCAAAACTAACTTTTTCTTAAAAACCTAACTTATACCAAAACTAACTTTTTCTTAAAAACCTAACTTTTACCAAAACTAACTTTTTCGAAAAAACCTAACTTTTTCATAAAAACCTAACTTATACCAAAACTAACTTTTTCTAAAAAACCTAACTTATACCAAAACTAACTTTTTCGAAAAAACCTAACTTATACCAAAACTAACTTTTTCATAAAAACCTAACTTATACCAAAACTAACTTTTTCGAAAAAACCTAACTTTTTCATAAAAACCTAACTTATACCAAAACTAACTTTTTCGAAGAAACCTAACTTATACCAAAACTAACTTTTTCTTAAAAACCTAACTTATACCAAAACTAACTTTTTCTAAAAAAACCTAACTTATACCAAAACTAACTTTTTCGAAAAAATCTAACTTATACCAAAACTAACTTTTTCGAAAAAACCTAACTTTTTCTAAAAAACCTAACTTATACCAAAACTAACTTTTTCGAAAAAACCTAATTTATACCAAAACTAACTTTTTCGAAAAAACCTAACTTATACCAAAACTAACTTTTTCTTAAAAACCTAACTTATACCAAAGCTAACTTTTTCTTAAAAACCTAACTTATACCAAAACTAACTTTTTCTAAAAAACCTAACTTATACCAAAACTAACTTTTTCTTAAAAACCTAACTTATACCAAAACTAACTTTTTCTTAAAAACCTAACTTTTACCAAAACTAACTTTTTCGAAAAAACCTAACTTTTTCATAAAAACCTAACTTATACCAAAACTAACTTTTTCTAAAAAACCTAACTTATACCAAAACTAACTTTTTCGAAAAAACCTAACTTATACCAAAACTAACTTTTTCATTAAAACCTAACTTATACCAAAACTAACTTTTTCGAAAAAACCTAACTTTTTCATAAAAACCTAACTTATACCAAAACTAACTTTTTCGAAGAAACCTAACTTATACCAAAACTAACTTTTTCTTAAAAACCTAACTTATACCAAAACTAACTTTTTCTAAAAAAACCTAACTTATACCAAAACTAACTTTTTCGAAAAAATCTAACTTATACCAAAACTAACTTTTTCGAAAAAACCTAACTTTTTCATAAAAACCTAACTTATACCAAAACTAACTTTTTCGAAAAAACCTAACTTTTTCATAAAAACCTAACTTATACCAAAACTAACTTTTTCTAAAAAACCTAACTTATACCAAAACTAACTTTTTCGAAAAAACCTAACTTTTTCATAAAAACCTAACTTATACCAAAACTAACTTTTTCGAAAAAACCTAACTTTTTCTAAAAAACCTAACTTATACCAAAACTAACTTTTTCGAAAAAACCTAACTTATACCAAAACTAACTTTTTCTTAAAAACCTAACTTTTACCAAAACTAACTTTTTCTAAAAAACCTAACTTATACCAAAACTAACTTTTTCATAAAAACCTAACTTATACCAAAACTAACTTTTTCGAAGAAACCTAACTTATACCAAAACTAACTTTTTCTTAAAAACCTAACTTATACCAAAACTAACTTTTTCGAAAAAACCTAACTTATACCAAAACTAACTTTTTCGAAAAAACCTAACTTATACCAAAACTAACTTTTTCTAAAAAACCTAACTTATACCAAAACTAACTTTTTCGAAAAAACCTAACTTTTTCTAAAAAACCTAACTTATACCAAAACTAACTTTTTCTAAAAAACCTAACTTATACCAAAACTAACTTTTTCGAAGAAACCTAACTTATACCAAAACTAACTTTTTCTTAAAAACCTAACTTATACCAAAACTAACTTTTTCTAAAAAAACCTAACTTATACCAAAACTAACTTTTTCGAAAAAATCTAACTTATACCAAAACTAACTTTTTCGAAAAAACCTAACTTTTTCTAAAAAACCTAACTTATACCAAAACTAACTTTTTCGAAAAAACCTAATTTATACCAAAACTAACTTTTTCGAAAAAACCTAACTTATACCAAAACTAACTTTTTCTTAAAAACCTAACTTATACCAAAACTAACTTTTTCTTAAAAACCTAACTTATACCAAAACTAACTTTTTCTAAAAAACCTAACTTATACCAAAACTAACTTTTTCTTAAAAACCTAACTTATACCAAAACTAACTTTTTCTTAAAAACCTAACTTTTACCAAAACTAACTTTTTCGAAAAAACCTAACTTTTTCATAAAAACCTAACTTATACCAAAACTAACTTTTTCTAAAAAACCTAACTTATACCAAAACTAACTTTTTCGAAAAAACCTAACTTATACCAAAACTAACTTTTTCATAAAAACCTAACTTATACCAAAACTAACTTTTTCGAAAAAACCTAACTTATACCAAAACTAACTTTTTCGAAAAAATCTAACTTATACCAAAACTAACTTTTTCGAAAAAACCTAACTTTTTCATAAAAACCTAACTTATACCAAAACTAACTTTTTCGAAAAAACCTAACTTTTTCATAAAAACCTAACTTATACCAAAACTAACTTTTTCTAAAAAACCTAACTTATACCAAAACTAACTTTTTCGAAAAAACCTAACTTTTTCATAAAAACCTAACTTATACCAAAACTAACTTTTTCGAAAAAACCTAACTTTTTCTAAAAAACCTAACTTATACCAAAACTAACTTTTTCGAAAAAACCTAACTTATACCAAAACTAACTTTTTCGAAAAAACCTAACTTTTTCTAAAAAACCTAACTTATACCAAAACTAACTTTTTCGAAAAAACCTAACTTATACCAAAACTAACTTTTTCGAAAAAACCTAACTTATACCAAAACTAACTTTAAAAAACCTAACTTTTTCTAAAAAACCTAACTTATACCAAAACTAACTTTTTCGAAAAAACCTAATTTATACCAAAACTAACTTTTTCGAAAAAACCTAACTTATACCAAAACTAACTTTTTCTTAAAAACCTAACTTATACCAAAACTAACTTTTTCTTAAATACCTAACTTATACCAAAACTAACTTTTTCTAAAAAACCTAACTTATACCAAAACTAACTTTTTCTTAAAAACCTAACTTATACCAAAACTAACTTTTTCTTAAAAACCTAACTTTTACCAAAACTAACTTTTTCGAAAAAACCTAACTTTTTCATAAAAACCTAACTTATACCAAAACTAACTTTTTCTAAAAAACCTAACTTATACCAAAACTAACTTTTTCGAAAAAACCTAACTTATACCAAAACTAACTTTTTCATAAAAACCTAACTTATACCAAAACTAACTTTTTCGAAAAAACCTAACTTTTTCATAAAAACCTAACTTATACCAAAACTAACTTTTTCGAAGAAACCTAACTTATACCAAAACTAACTTTTTCTTAAAAACCTAACTTATACCAAAACTAACTTTTTCTAAAAAAACCTAACTTATACCAAAACTAACTTTTTCGAAAAAATCTAACTTATACCAAAACTAACTTTTTCGAAAAAACCTAACTTTTTCATAAAAACCTAACTTATACCAAAACTAACTTTTTCGAAAAAACCTAACTTTTTCATAAAAACCTAACTTATACCAAAACTAACTTTTTCTAAAAAACCTAACTTATACCAAAACTAACTTTTTCGAAAAAACCTAACTTTTTCATAAAAACCTAACTTATACCAAAACTAACTTTTTCGAAAAAACCTAACTTTTTCTAAAAAACCTAACTTATACCAAAACTAACTTTTTCGAAAAAACCTAACTTATACCAAAACTAACTTTTTCGAAAAAACCTAACTTTTTCTAAAAAACCTAACTTATACCAAAACTAACTTTTTCGAAAAAACCTAACTTATACCAAAACTAACTTTTTCTTAAAAACCTAACTTTTACCAAAACTAACTTTTTCTAAAAAACCTAACTTATACCAAAACTAACTTTTTCATAAAAACCTAACTTATACCAAAACTAACTTTTTCGAAGAAACCTAACTTATACCAAAACTAACTTTTTCTTAAAAACCTAACTTATACCAAAACTAACTTTTTCGAAAAAACCTAACTTATACCAAAACTAACTTTTTCGAAAAAACCTAACTTATACCAAAACTAACTTTTTCGAAAAAACCTAACTTTTTCTAAAAAACCTAACTTATACCAAAACTAACTTTTTCGAAAAAACCTAACTTATACCAAAACTAACTTTAAAAAACCTAACTTTTTCTAAAAAACCTAACTTATACCAAAACTAACTTTTTCGAAAAAACCTAATTTATACCAAAACTAACTTTTTCGAAAAAACCTAACTTATACCAAAACTAACTTTTTCTTAAAAACCTAACTTATACCAAAACTAACTTTTTCTTAAAAACCTAACTTATACCAAAACTAACTTTTTCTAAAAAACCTAACTTATACCAAAACTAACTTTTTCTTAAAAACCTAACTTATACCAAAACTAACTTTTTCTTAAAAACCTAACTTTTACCAAAACTAACTTTTTCGAAAAAACCTAACTTTTTCATAAAAACCTAACTTATACCAAAACTAACTTTTTCTAAAAAACCTAACTTATACCAAAACTAACTTTTTCGAAAAAACCTAACTTATACCAAAACTAACTTTTTCATAAAAACCTAACTTATACCAAAACTAACTTTTTCGAAAAAACCTAACTTTTTCATAAAAACCTAACTTATACCAAAACTAACTTTTTCGAAGAAACCTAACTTATACCAAAACTAACTTTTTCTTAAAAACCTAACTTATACCAAAACTAACTTTTTCTAAAAAAACCTAACTTATACCAAAACTAACTTTTTCGAAAAAATCTAACTTATACCAAAACTAACTTTTTCGAAAAAACCTAACTTTTTCATAAAAACCTAACTTATACCAAAACTAACTTTTTCGAAAAAACCTAACTTTTTCATAAAAACCTAACTTATACCAAAACTAACTTTTTCTAAAAAACCTAACTTATACCAAAACTAACTTTTTCGAAAAAACCTAACTTTTTCATAAAAACCTAACTTATACCAAAACTAACTTTTTCGAAAAAACCTAACTTTTTCTAAAAAACCTAACTTATACCAAAACTAACTTTTTCGAAAAAACCTAACTTATACCAAAACTAACTTTTTCTTAAAAACCTAACTTTTACCAAAACTAACTTTTTCGAAAAAACCTAACTTATACCAAAACTAACTTTTTCATAAAAACCTAACTTATACCAAAACTAACTTTTTCGAAGAAACCTAACTTATACCAAAACTAACTTTTTCTTAAAAACCTAACTTATACCAAAACTAACTTTTTCGAAAAAACCTAACTTATACCAAAACTAACTTTTTCGAAAAAACCTAACTTATACCAAAACTAACTTTTTCGAAAAAACCTAACTTTTTCTAAAAAACCTAACTTATACCAAAACTAACTTTTTCGAAAAAACCTAACTTATACCAAAACTAACTTTTTCTTAAAAACCTAACTTATACCAAAACTAACTTTTTCATAAAAACCTAACTTATACCAAAACTAACTTTTTCGAAAAAACCTAACTTATACCAAAACTAACTTTTTCTTAAAAACCTAACTTATACCAAAACTAACTTTTTCGAAAAAACCTAACTTATACCAAAACTAACTTTTTCGAAAAAACCTAACTTATACCAAAACTAACTTTTTCGAAAAAACCTAACTTATACCAAAACTAACTTTTTCGAAAAAACCTAACTTATACCAAAACTAACTTTTTCTAAAAAAACCTAACTTATACCAAAACTAACTTTTTCTCAAAAACCTAACTTATACCAAAACTAACTTTTTCGAAAAAACCTAACTTACACCAAAACTAACTTTTTCGAAAAAACCTAACTTATACCAAAACTAACTTTTTCGAAAAAACCTAACTTTTTCTTAAAAACCTAACTTATACCAAAACTAACTTTTCCTCAAAAACCTAACTTATACCAAAACTAACTTTTTCTTAAAAACCTAACTTATACCAAAACTAACTTTTTCATAAAAACCTAACTTATACCAAAACTAACTTTTTCGAAAAAACCTAACTTATACCAAAACTAACTTTTTCTTAAAAACCTATCTTATACCAAAACTAACTTTTTCTCAAAAACCTAACTTATACCAAAACTAACTTTTTCGAAAAAACCTAACTTATACCAAAACTAACTTTTTCTTAAAAACCTAACTTATACCAAAACTAACTTTTTCGAAAAAACCTAACTTTTTCATAAAAACCTAACTTATACCAAAACTAACTTTTTCGAAAAAACCTAACTTATACCAAAACTAACTTTTTCTTAAAAACCTAACTTATACCAAAACTAACTTTTTCATAAAAACCTAACTTATACCAAAACTAACTTTTTCGAAAAAACCTAACTTATACCAAAACTAACTTTTTCTTAAAAACCTAACTTATACCAAAACTAACTTTTTCGAAAAAACCTAATTTATACCAAAACTAACTTTTTCGAAAAAACCTAACTTATACCAAAACTAACTTTTTCGAAAAAACCTAACTTATACCAAAACTAACTTTTTCGAAAAAACCTAACTTATACCAAAACTAACTTTTTCTAAAAAAACCTAACTTATACCAAAACTAACTTTTTCGAAAAAACCTAACTTATACCAAAACTAACTTTTTCGAAAAAACCTAACTTATACCAAAACTAACTTTTTCGAAAAAACCTAACTTTTTCTTAAAAACCTAACTTATACCAAAACTAACTTTTCCTCAAAAACCTAACTTATACCAAAACTAACTTTTTCGAAAAAACCTAACTTTTACCAAAACTAACTTTTTCGAAAAAACCTAACTTATACCAAAACTAACTTTTTTGAAAAAACCTAACTTATACCAAAACTAACTTTTTCTTAAAAACCTAACTTATACCAAAACTAACTTTTTCGAAAAAACCTAACTTATACCAAAACTAACTTTTTTGAAAAAACCTAACTTATACCAAAACTAACTTTTTCGAAAAAACCTAACTTTTTCTAAAAAACCTAACTTTTACCAAAACTAACTTATTCTAAAAAACCTAACTTTTTCTCAAAAACCTAACTTATACCAAAACTAACTTTTTCTTAAAAACCTAACTTTTTCTTAAAAATCTAACTTTTTCTTAAAAACCTAACTTATACCAAAACTAACTTTTTCGAAAAAACCTAACTTATACCAAAACTAACTTTTTCGAAAAAACCTAATTTATACCAAAACTAACTTTTTCTCAAAAACCTAATTTATACCAAAACTAACTTTTTCGAAAAAACCTAACTTTTTCATAAAAACCTAACTTATACCAAAACTAACTTTTTCGAAAAAACCTAACTTATACCAAAACTAACTTTTTCTTAAAAACCTAACTTATACCAAAACTAACTTTTTCATAAAAACCTAACTTATACCAAAACTAACTTTTTCGAAAAAACCTAACTTATACCAAAACTAACTTTTTCTTAAAAACCTAACTTTTACCAAAACTAACTTTTTCTAAAAAACCTAACTTATACCAAAACTAACTTTTTCGAAAAAACCTAACTTATACCAAAACTAACTTTTTCTTAAAAACCTAACTTATACCAAAACTAACTTTTTCTTAAAAACCTAACTTTTTCGAAAAAACCTAACTTTTTCGAAAAAACCTAACTTTTACGAAAAAACCTAACTTTTACCAAAACTAACTTTTTCGAAAAAACCTAACTTATAAAAAAACTAACTTTTTCTTAAAAACCTAACTTATACCAAAACTAACTTTTTCTAAAAAACCTAACTTATACCAAAACTAACTTTTTCTAAAAAACCTAACTTATACCAATACTAACTTTTTCGAAAAAACCTAACTTATACCAAAACTAACTTTTTCGAAAAAACCTAACTCATACCAAAACTAACTTTTTCGAAAAAACCTAACTTATAAAAAAACTAACTTTTTCGAAAAAACCTAACTTATACCAAAACTAACTTTTTCTAAAAAACCTAACTTATACCAAAACTAACTTTTTCGAAAAAACCTAACTTATACCAAAACTAACTTTTTCGAAAAAACCTAACTTATACCAAAACTAACTTTTTCTTAAAAACCTAACTTATACCAAAACTAACTTTTTCTAAAAAACCTAACTTATACCAAAACTAACTTTTTCTAAAAAAACCTAACTTATACCAAAACTAACTTTTTCGAAAAAACCTAATTTATACCAAAACTAACTTTTTCGAAAAAACCTAACTTATACCAAAACTAACTTTTTCGAAAAAACCTAACTTATACCAAAACTAACTTTTTCTAAAAAACCTAACATATACCAAAACTAACTTTTTCTAAAAAACCTAACTTATACCAAAACTAACTTTTTCGAAAAAACCTAACTTATACCAAATCTAACTTTTTCTCAAAAACCTAACTTATACCAAAACTAACTTTTTCGAAAAAACCTAATTTATACCAAAACTAACTTTTTCTCAAAAACCTAATTTATACCAAAACTAACTTTTTCGAAAAAACCTAACTTATACCAAAACTAACTTTTTCGAAAAAACCTAACTTATACCAAAACTAACTTTTTCTCAAAAACCTAACTTATACCAAAACTAACTTTTTCGAAAAAACCTAACTTATACCAAAACTAACTTTTTCGAAAAAACCTAATTTATACCAAAACTAACTTTTTCTAAAAAACCTAACCTATACCAAAACTAACTTTTTCGAAAAAACCTAACTTATACCAAAACTAACTTTTTCGAAAAAACCTAATTTATACCAAAACTAACTTTTTCGAAAAAACCTAACTTATACCAAAACTAACTTTTTCGAAAAAACCTAACTTATACCAAAACTAACTTTTTCTAAAAAACCTAACTTATACCAAAACTAACTTTTTCTTAAAAACCTAACTTATACCAAAACTAACTTTTTCGAAAAAACCTAATTTATACCAAAACTAACTTTTTCGAAAAAACCTAACTTATACCAAAACTAACTTTTTCGAAAAAACCTAACTTTTTCATAAAAACCTCACTTATACCAAAACTAACTTTTTCTTAAAAACCTAACTTATACCAAAACTAACTTTTTCGAAAAAACCTAACTTTTTCATAAAAACCTAACTTATACCAAAACTAACTTTTTCTAAAAAACCTAACTTATACCAAAACTAACTTTTTCTAAAAAACCTAACTTATACCAAAACTAACTTTTTCGAAAAAACCTAACTTATACCAAAACTAACTTTTTCGAAAAAACCTAATTTATAAAAAAACTAACTTTTTCGAAAAAACCTAACTTATACCAAAACTAACTTTTTCGAAAAAACCTAACTTATATCAAAACTAACTTTTTCATAAAAACCTAACTTATACCAAAACTAACTTTTTCGAAAAAACCTAACTTTTTCATAAAAACCTAACTTATACCAAAACTAACTTTTTCATAAAAACCTAACTTATACCAAAACTAACTTTTTCTTAAAAACCTAACTTATACCAAAACTAACTTTTTCTAAAAAACCTAACTTATACCAAAACTAACTTTTTCGAAAAAACCTAATTTATACCAAAACTAACTTTTTCGAAAAAACCTAATTTATACCAAAACTAACTTTTTCGAAAAAACCTAACTTATACCAAAACTAACTTTTTCTCAAAAACCTAACTTATACCAAAACTAACTTTTTCGAAAAAACCTAACTTATACCAAAACTAACTTTGTCTTAAAAACCTAACTTATACCAAAACTAACTTTTTCGAAAAAACCTAACTTTTTCATAAAAACCTAACTTATACCAAAACTAACTTTTTCTAAAAAACCTAACTTATACCAAAACTAACTTTTTCGAAAAAACCTAACTTATACCAAAACTAACTTTTTCGAAAAAACCTGACTTATACCAAAACTAACTTTTTCTTAAAAACCTAACTTATACCAAAACTAACTTTTTCTTAAAAACCTAACTTATACCAAAACTAACTTTTTCGAAAAAACCTCCT
>NW_026045282.1:0-91621 GCF_943734845.2 Anopheles funestus | reverse complement strand
AGAAAAAGTTAGTTTTGGTATAAGTTAGGTTTTTTAGAAAAAGTTAGTTTTGGTATAAGTTAGGTTTTTTCGAAAAAGTTAGTTTTGGTATAAGTTAGGTTTTTTCGAAAAAGTTAGTTTCGGTATAAGTTAGGTTTTTTCGAAAAAGTTAGGTTTTTTAGAAAAAGTTAGTTTTGGTATAAGTTAGGTTTTTTCGAAAAAGTTAGTTTTGGTATAAGTTAGGTTTTTTCGAAAAAGTTAGTTTTGGTATAAGTTAGGTTTTTTAGAAAAAGTTAGTTTTGGTATAAGTTAGGTTTTTGAGAAAAAGTTAGTTTTGGTATAAGTTAGGTTTTTTCGAAAAAGTTAGTTTTGGTATAATTTAGGTTTTTTCGAAAAAGTTAGTTTTGGTATAAATTAGGTTTTTTCGAAAAAGTTAGTTTTGGTATAAGTTAGGTTTTTTCGAAAAAGTTAGTTTTGGTATAAGTTAGGTTTTTATGAAAAAGTTAGGTTTTTTCGAAAAAGTTAGTTTTGGTATAAGTTAAGTTTTTATGAAAAAGTTAGTTTTGGTATAAGTTAGGTTTTTTAGAAAAAGTTAGTTTTGGTATAAGTTAGGTTTTTGAGAAAAAGTTAGTTTTGGTATAAGTTAGGTTTTTTAGAAAAAGTTAGTTTTGGTATAAGTTAGGTTTTTTCGAAAAAGTTAGTTTTGGTATAAGTTAGGTTTTTAAGAAGAAGTTAGTTTTGGTATAAGTTAGGTTTTTTCGAAAAAGTTAGTTTTGGTATAAGTTAGGTTTTTTAGAAAAAGTTAGTTTTGGTATAAGTTAGGTTTTTTAGAAAAAGTTAGTTTTGGTATAAGTTAGGTTTTTTCGAAAAAGTTAGTTTTGGTATGAGTTAGGTTTTTTCGAAAAAGTTAGTTTTGGTATGAGTTAGGTTTTTTCGAAAAAGTTAGTATTGGTATAAGTAAGGTTTTTTCGAAAAAGTTAGGTTTTTTCGAAAAAGTTAGTTTTGGTATAAGTTAGGTTTTTAAGAAAAAGTTAGTTTTGGTATAAGTTAGGTTTTTATGAAAAAGTTAGGTTTTTTCGAAAAAGTTAGTTTTGGTAAAAGTTAGGTTTTTTCGAAAAAGTAAGGTTTTTTAGAAAAAGTTAGTTTTGGTATAAGTTAGGTTTTTGAGAAAAAGTTAGTTTTGGTATAAGTTAGGTTTTTTCGAAAAAGTTAGTTTTGGTATAATTTAGGTTTTTTCGAAAAAGTTAGTTTTGGTATAAATTAGGTTTTTTCGAAAAAGTTAGTTTTGGTATAAGTTAGGTTTTTTCGAAAAAGTTTGTTTTGGTATAAGTTAGGTTTTTATGAAAAAGTTAGGTTTTTTCGAAAAAGTTAGTTTTGGTATAAGTTAAGTTTTTATGAAAAAGTTAGTTTTGGTATAAGTTAGGTTTTTTAGAAAAAGTTAGTTTTGGTATAAGTTAGGTTTTTGAGAAAAAGTTAGTTTTGGTATAAGTTAGGTTTTTTAGAAAAAGTTAGTTTTGGTATAAGTTAGGTTTTTTCGAAAAAGTTAGTTTTGGTATAAGTTAAGTTTTTTCGAAAAAGTTAGTTTTGGTATAAATTAGGTTTTTTCGAAAAAGTTAGTTTTGGTATAAGTTAGGTTTTTTAGAAAAAGTTAGTTTTGGTATAAGTTAGGTTTTTTAGAAAAAGTTAGTTTTGGTATAAGTTAGGTTTTTAAGAAGAAGTTAGTTTTGGTATAAGTTAGGTTTTTGAGAAAAAGTTAGTTTTGGTATAAGTTAGGTTTTTTTAGAAAAAGTTAGTTTTGGTATAAGTTAGGTTTTTTCGAAAAAGTTAGTTTTGGTATAAGTTAGGTTTTTTCGAAAAAGTTAGTTTCGGTATAAGTTAGGTTTTTTCGAAAAAGTTAGGTTTTTTAGAAAAAGTTAGTTTTGGTATAAGTTAGGTTTTTTCGAAAAAGTTAGTTTTGGTATAAGTTAGGTTTTTAAGAAAAAGTTAGTTTTGGTATAAGTTAGGTTTTTTAGAAAAAGTTAGTTTTGGTATAAGTTAGGTTTTTTAGAAAAAGTTAGTTTTGGTATAAGTTAGGTTTTTAAGAAAAAGTTAGTTTTGGTATAAGTTAGGTTTTTTCGAAAAAGTTAGTTTTGGTATAAGTTAGGTTTTTAAGAAAAAGTTAGATTTGGTAAAAGTTAGGTTTTTTCGAAAAAGTAAGGTTTTTTAGAAAAAGTTAGTTTTGGTATAAGTTAGGTTTTTTCGAAAAAGTTAGTTTTGGTATAAGTTAGGTTTTTTTAGAAAAAGTTAGTTTTGGTATAAGTTAGGTTTTTTCGAAAAAGTTAGTTTTGGTATAAGTTAGGTTTTTTCGAAAAAGTTAGTTTTGGTATAAATTAGGTTTTTTCGAAAAAGTTAGTTTTGGTATAAGTTAGGTTTTTTAGAAAAAGTTAGTTTTGGTAAAAGTTAGGTTTTTTAGAAAAAGTTAGTTTTGGTATAAATTAGGTTTTTGAGAAAAAGTTAGTTTTGGTATAAGTTAGGTTTTTTCGAAAAAGTTAGTTTTGGTAAAAGTTAGGTTTTTTCGAAAAAGTAAGGTTTTTTAGAAAAAGTTAGTTTTGGTATAAGTTAGGTTTTTTCGAAAAAGTTAGTTTTGGTATAAGTTAGGTTTTTTAGAAAAAGTTAGTTTTGGTAAAAGTTAGGTTTTTTAGAAAAAGTTAGTTTTGGTATAAGTTAGGTTTTTTCGAAAAAGTTAGTTTTGGTAAAAGTTAGGTTTTTTCGAAAAAGTAAGGTTTTTTAGAAAAAGTTAGTTTTGGTATAAGTTAGGTTTTTTCGAAAAAGTTAGTTTTGGTATAAGTTAGGTTTTTGAGAAAAAGTTAGTTTTGGTATAAGTTAGGTTTTTTCGAAAAAGTTAGTTTTGGTATAAATAAGGTTTTTTCGAAAAAGTTAGTTTTGGTATAAGTTAGGTTTTTTAGAAAAAGTTAGTTTTGGTATAAGTTAGGTTTTTTAGAAAAAGTTAGTTTTGGTATAAGTTAGGTTTTTTAGAAAAAGTTAGTTTTGGTATAAGTTAGGTTTTTTCGAAAAAGTTAGTTTTGGTATAAGTTAGGTTTTTAAGAAAAAGTTAGTTTTGGTATAAGTTAGGTTTTTTAGAAAATGTTAGATTTTTTCGAAAAATTTAGTTTTGGTATAAGTTAGGTTTTTTCAAAAAAGTTAGTTTTGGTAAAAGTTAGGTTTTTTCGAAAAAGTTAGGTTTTTATGAAAAAGTTAGGTTTTTTCGAAAAAGTTAGTTTTGGTAAAAGTTAGGTTTTTTCGAAAAAGTAAGGTTTTTTAGAAAAAGTTAGTTTTGGTATAAGTTAGGTTTTTTCGAAAAAGTTAGTTTTGGTATAAGTTAGGTTTTTAAGAAAAAGTTAGTTTTGGTATAAGTTAGGTTTTTTCGAAAAAGTTAGTTTTGGTATAAGTTAGGTTTTTTCGAAAAAGTTAGTTTTGGTATAAGTTAGGTTTTTTCGAAAAAGTTAGTTTTGGTATAAATTAGGTTTTTTCGAAAAAGTTAGTTTTGGTATAAGTTAGGTTTTTTAGAAAAAGTTAGTTTTGGTATAAGTTAGGTTTTTTAGAAAAAGTTAGTTTTGGTATAAGTTAGGTTTTTTAGAAAAAGTTAGTTTTGGTATAAGTTAGGTTTTTTCGAAAAAGTTAGTTTTGGTATAAGTTAGGTTTTTTCGAAAAAGTTAGTTTTGGTAAAAGTTAGGTTTTTTCGAAAAAGTAAGGTTTTTTAGAAAAAGTTAGTTTTGGTATAAGTTGGGTTTTTTCGAAAAAGTTAGTTTTGGTATAAGTTAGGTTTTTAAGAAAAAGTTAGTTTTGGTATAAGTTAGGTTTTTTCGAAAAAGTTAGTTTTGGTATAAGTTAGGTTTTTGAGAAAAAGTTAGTTTTGGTATAAGTAAGGTTTTTTCGAAAAAGTTAGTTTTGGTATAAATTAGGTTTTTTCGAAAAAGTTAGTTTTGGTATAAGTTAGGTTTTTTAGAAAAAGTTAGTTTTGGTATAAGTTAGGTTTTTATGAAAAAGTTAGGTTTTTAAGAAAAAGTTAGTTTTGGTATAAGTTAGGTTTTTTCGAAAAAGTTAGTTTTGGTATAAGTTAGGTTTTTATGAAAAAGTTAGGTTTTTTCGAAAAAGTTAGTTTTGGTAAAAGTTAGGTTTTTTCGAAAAAGTAAGGTTTTTTAGAAAAAGTTATTTTGGTATAAGTAAGGTTTTTTCGAAAAAGTTAGTTTTGGTATAAGTTAGGTTTTTAAGAAAAAGTTGGTTTTGGTAAAAGTTAGGTTTTTTCGAAAAAATTAGTTTTTTTAAAAGTTAGGTTTTGTCGAAAAAGTAAGGTTTTTTCGAAAAAGTTAGTTTTGGTATAAGTTAGGTTTTTTAGAAAAAGTTAGTTTTGGTATAAGTTAGGTTTTTAAGAAAAAGTTAGTTTTGGTATAAGTTAGGTTTTTTCGAAAAAGTTAGTTTTGGTATAAGTTAGGTTTTTATGAAAAAGTTAGGTTTTTTCGAAAAAGTTAGTTTTGGTAAAAGTTAGGTTTTTTCGAAAAAGTAAGGTTTTTTAGAAAAAGTTAGTTTTGGTATAAGTTAGGTTTTTTCGAAAAAGTAAGTTTTGGTAAAAGTTAGGTTTTTTCGAAAAAGTTAGTTTTGGTATAAGTTAGGTTTTTTAGAAAAAGTTAGGTTTTTTGGTAAAAGTTAGGTTTTTTCGAAAAAGTTAGTTTTGGTATAAGTCAGGTTTTTTCGAAAAAGTTAGTTTTGGTAAAAGTTAGGTTTTTTCGAAAAAGTTAGGTTTTTTCGAAAAAGTTAGTTTTGGTATAAGTTAGGTTTTTTAGAAAAAGTTAGTTTTGGTATAAGTTAGGTTTTTGAGAAAAAGTTAGTTTTGGTATAAGTTAGGTTTTTTCGAAAAAGTTAGTTTTGGTATAAGTTAGGTTTTTTCGAAAAAGTAAGGTTTTTTAGAAAAAGTTAGTTTTGGTATAAGTTAGGTTTTTTCGAAAAAGTTAGTTTTGGTATAAGTTAGGTTTTTTCGAAAAAGTTAGTTTTGGTTTAAGTTAGGTTTTTGAGAAAAAGTTAGTTTTGGTATAAGTTAGGTTTTTTAGAAAAAGTTAGTTTTGGTATAAGTTAGGTTTTTTCGAAAAAGTTAGTTTTGGTATAAGTTAGGTTTTTTCGAAAAAGTTAGTTTTGGTATAAATTAGGTTTTTTCGAAAAAGTTAGTTTTGGTATAAGTTAGGTTTTTTCGAAAAAGTTAGTTTTGGTATAAGTTAGGTTTTTTCGAAAAAGTTAGTTTTGGTATAAGTTAGGTTTTTAAGAAAAAGTTAGTTTTGGTATAAGTTAGGTTTTTGAGAAAAAGTTAGTTTTGGTATAAGTTAGGTTTTTTCGAAAAAGTTAGTTTTGGTATAAGTTAGGTTTTTTCGAAAAAGTAAGGTTTTTTAGAAAAAGTTAGTTTTGGTATAAGTTAGGTTTTTTCGAAAAAGTTAGTTTTGGTATAAGTTAGGTTTTTTCGAAAAAGTTAGTTTTGGTATAAGTTAGGTTTTTAAGAAAAAGTTAGTTTTGGTATAAGTTAGGTTTTTGAGAAAAAGTTAGTTTTGGTATAAGTTAGGTTTTTTCGAAAAAGTTAGTTTTGGTATAAGTTAGGTTTTTTCGAAAAAGTAAGGTTTTTTAGAAAAAGTTAGTTTTGGTATAAGTTAGGTTTTTTCGAAAAAGTTAGTTTTGGTATAAGTTAGGTTTTTAAGAAAAAGTTAGATTTTTAAGAAAAAGTTAGGTTTTTAAGAAAAAGTTAGTTTTGGTATAAGTTAGGTTTTTTAGAAAAAGTTAGTTTTGGTAAAAGTTAGGTTTTTTCGAAAAAATTAGTTTTTTTAAAAGTTAGGTTTTGTCGAAAAAGTAAGGTTTTTTCGAAAAAGTTAGTTTTGGTATAAGTTAGGTTTTTTAGAAAAAGTTAGTTTTGGTATAAGTTAGGTTTTTAAGAAAAAGTTAGTTTTGGTATAAGTTAGGTTTTTTAGAAAAAGTTAGGTTTTTTGGTAAAAGTTAGGTTTTTTCGAAAAAGTTAGTTTTGGTATAAGTTAGGTTTTTTCGAAAAAGTTAGTTTTGGTAAAAGTTAGGTTTTTTCGAAAAAGTTAGTTTTGGTAAAAGTAAGGTTTTTTCGAAAAAGTTAGTTTTGGTATAAGTTAGGTTTTTATGAAAAAGTTAGGTTTTTTCGAAAAAGTTAGTTATGGTAAAAGTTAGGTTTTTTCGAAAAAGTAAGGTTTTTTAGAAAAAGTTAGTTTTGGTATAAGTTAGGTTTTTTCGAAAAAGTAAGTTTTGGTAAAAGTTAGGTTTTTTCGAAAAAGTTAGGTTTTTGAGAAAAAGTTAGTTTTGGTAAAAGTTAGGTTTTTTAGAAAAAGTTAGTTTTGGTATAAGTTAGGTTTTTTAGAAAAAGTTAGGTTTTTTGGTAAAAGTTAGGTTTTTTCGAAAAAGTTAGTTTTGGTATAAGTTAGGTTTTTTCGAAAAAGTTAGTTTTGGTAAAAGTTAGGTTTTTTCGAAAAAGTTAGGTTTTTTCGAAAAATTTAGTTTTGGTATAAGTTAGGTTTTTTAGAAAAAGTTAGTTTTGGTATAAGTTAGGTTTTTTCGAAAAAGTTAGTTTTGGTATAAGTTAGGTTTTTTCGAAAAAGTTAGTTTTGGTATAAGTTAGGTTTTTTCGAAAAAGTAAGGTTTTTTAGAAAAAGTTAGTTTTGGTATAAGTTAGGTTTTTTCGAAAAAGTTAGTTTTGGTATAAGTTAGGTTTTTTCGAAAAAGTTGGTTTTGGTAAAAGTTAGGTTTTTTCGAAAAAATTAGTTTTTTTAAAAGTTAGGTTTTGTCGAAAAAGTAAGGTTTTTTCGAAAAAGTTAGTTTTGGTATAAGTTAGGTTTTTTAGAAAAAGTTAGTTTTGGTATAAGTTAGGTTTTTAAGAAAAAGTTAGTTTTGGTATAAGTTAGGTTTTTTCGAAAAAGTTAGTTTTGGTATAAGTTAGGTTTTTATGAAAAAGTTAGGTTTTTTCGAAAAAGTTAGTTTTGGTAAAAGTTAGGTTTTTTCGAAAAAGTAAGGTTTTTTAGAAAAAGTTAGTTTTGGTATAAGTTAGGTTTTTTCGAAAAAGTAAGTTTTGGTAAAAGTTAGGTTTTTTCGAAAAAGTTAGTTTTGGTATAAGTTAGGTTTTTTAGAAAAAGTTAGGTTTTTTGGTAAAAGTTAGGTTTTTTCGAAAAAGTTAGTTTTGGTATAAGTTAGGTTTTTTCGAAAAAGTTAGTTTTGGTAAAAGTTAGGTTTTTTCGAAAAAGTTAGGTTTTTTCGAAAAAGTTAGTTTTGGTATAAGTTAGGTTTTTTAGAAAAAGTTAGTTTTGGTATAAGTTAGGTTTTTGAGAAAAAGTTAGTTTTGGTATAAGTTAGGTTTTTTCGAAAAAGTTAGTTTTGGTATAAGTTAGGTTTTTTCGAAAAAGTAAGGTTTTTTAGAAAAAGTTAGTTTTGGTATAAGTTAGGTTTTTTCGAAAAAGTTAGTTTTGGTATAAGTTAGGTTTTTTCGAAAAAGTTAGTTTTGGTTTAAGTTAGGTTTTTGAGAAAAAGTTAGTTTTGGTATAAGTTAGGTTTTTTAGAAAAAGTTAGTTTTGGTATAAGTTAGGTTTTTTCGAAAAAGTTAGTTTTGGTATAAGTTAGGTTTTTTCGAAAAAGTTAGTTTTGGTATAAATTAGGTTTTTTCGAAAAAGTTAGTTTTGGTATAAGTTAGGTTTTTTCGAAAAAGTTAGTTTTGGTATAAGTTAGGTTTTTTCGAAAAAGTTAGTTTTTGGTATAAGTTAGGTTTTTAAGAAAAAGTTAGTTTTGGTATAAGTTAGGTTTTTGAGAAAAAGTTAGTTTTGGTATAAGTTAGGTTTTTTCGAAAAAGTTAGTTTTGGTATAAGTTAGGTTTTTTCGAAAAAGTAAGGTTTTTTAGAAAAAGTTAGTTTTGGTATAAGTTAGGTTTTTTCGAAAAAGTTAGTTTTGGTATAAGTTAGGTTTTTTCGAAAAAGTTAGTTTTGGTATAAGTTAGGTTTTTAAGAAAAAGTTAGTTTTGGTATAAGTTAGGTTTTTGAGAAAAAGTTAGTTTTGGTATAAGTTAGGTTTTTTCGAAAAAGTTAGTTTTGGTATAAGTTAGGTTTTTTCGAAAAAGTAAGGTTTTTTAGAAAAAGTTAGTTTTGGTATAAGTTAGGTTTTTTCGAAAAAGTTAGTTTTGGTATAAGTTAGGTTTTTAAGAAAAAGTTAGATTTTTAAGAAAAAGTTAGGTTTTTAAGAAAAAGTTAGTTTTGGTATAAGTTAGGTTTTTTAGAAAAAGTTAGTTTTGGTAAAAGTTAGGTTTTTTCGAAAAAATTAGTTTTTTTAAAAGTTAGGTTTTGTCGAAAAAGTAAGGTTTTTTCGAAAAAGTTAGTTTTGGTATAAGTTAGGTTTTTTAGAAAAAGTTAGTTTTGGTATAAGTTAGGTTTTTAAGAAAAAGTTAGTTTTGGTATAAGTTAGGTTTTTTAGAAAAAGTTAGGTTTTTTGGTAAAAGTTAGGTTTTTTCGAAAAAGTTAGTTTTGGTATAAGTTAGGTTTTTTCGAAAAAGTTAGTTTTGGTAAAAGTTAGGTTTTTTCGAAAAAGTTAGTTTTGGTAAAAGTAAGGTTTTTTCGAAAAAGTTAGTTTTGGTATAAGTTAGGTTTTTATGAAAAAGTTAGGTTTTTTCGAAAAAGTTAGTTATGGTAAAAGTTAGGTTTTTTCGAAAAAGTAAGGTTTTTTAGAAAAAGTTAGTTTTGGTATAAGTTAGGTTTTTTCGAAAAAGTAAGTTTTGGTAAAAGTTAGGTTTTTTCGAAAAAGTTAGGTTTTTTCGAAAAAGTTAGTTTTGGTATAAGTTAGGTTTTTTAGAAAAAGTTAGTTTTGGTATAAGTTAGGTTTTTTAGAAAAAGTTAGGTTTTTTGGTAAAAGTTAGGTTTTTTCGAAAAAGTTAGTTTTGGTATAAGTTAGGTTTTTTCGAAAAAGTTAGTTTTGGTAAAAGTTAGGTTTTTTCGAAAAAGTTAGGTTTTTTCGAAAAATTTAGTTTTGGTATAAGTTAGGTTTTTTAGAAAAAGTTAGTTTTGGTATAAGTTAGGTTTTTTCGAAAAAGTTAGTTTTGGTATAAGTTAGGTTTTTTCGAAAAAGTTAGTTTTGGTATAAGTTAGGTTTTTTCGAAAAAGTAAGGTTTTTTAGAAAAAGTTAGTTTTGGTATAAGTTAGGTTTTTTCGAAAAAGTTAGTTTTGGTATAAGTTAGGTTTTTTCGAAAAAGTTAGTTTTGGTATAATTTAGGTTTTTTCGAAAAAGTTAGTTTTGGTATAAGTAAGGTTTTTTCGAAAAAGTTAGTTTTGGTATAAGTTAGGTTTTTTCGAAAAAGTTAGTTTTGGTATAAGTTAGGTTTTTTTAGAAAAAGTTAGTTTTGGTATAAGTTAGGTTTTTGAGAAAAAGTTAGTTTTGGTATAAGTTAGGTTTTTTAGAAAAAGTTAGTTTTGGTATAAGTTAGGTTTTTAAGAAAAAGTTAGTTTTGGTATAAGTTAGGTTTTTTCGAAAAAGTTAGTTTTGATATAAATTAGGTTTTTTCGAAAAAGTTAGTTTTGGTATAAGTAAGGTTTTTTCGAAAAAGTTAGTTTTGGTATAAATTAGGTTTTTTCGAAAAAGTTAGTTTTGGTATAAGTTAGGTTTTTTCGAAAAAGTTAGGTTTTTTAGAAAAAGTTAGTTTTGGTATAAGTTAGGTTTTTTAGAAAAAGTTAGTTTTGGTAAAAGTTAGGTTTTTTAGAAAAAGTTAGGTTTTTTAGAAAAAGTTAGTTTTGGTATAAGTTAGGTTTTTAAGAACAAGTTAGTTTTGGTATAAGTTAGGTTTTTTAGAAAAAGTTAGTTTTGGTATAAGTTAGGTTTTTTCGAAAAAGTTAGTTTTGGTATAAATTAGGTTTTTTCGAAAAAGTTAGTTTTGGTATAAGTTAGGTTTTTTCGAAAAAGTTAGTTTTGGTATAAATTAGGTTTTTTCGAAAAAGTTAGTTTTGGTATAAGTTAGGTTTTTTCGAAAAAGTTAGGTTTTTTAGAAAAAGTTAGTTTTGGTATAAGTTAGGTTTTTTCGAAAAAGTTAGTTTTGGTATAAGTAAGGTTTTTTCGAAAAAGTTAGTTTTGGTATAAGTTAGGTTTTTTCGAAAAAGTTAGTTTTGGTATAAGTTAGGTTTTTTTAGAAAAAGTTAGTTTTGGTATAAGTTAGGATTTTGAGAAAAAGTTAGTTTTGGTATAAGTTAGGTTTTTTAGAAAAAGTTAGTTTTGGTATAAGTTAGGTTTTTAAGAAAAAGTTAGTTTTGGTATAAGTTAGGTTTTTTCGAAAAAGTTAGTTTTGATATAAATTAGGTTTTTTCGAAAAAGTTAGTTTTGGTATAAGTAAGGTTTTTTCGAAAAAGTTAGTTTTGGTATAAATTAGGTTTTTTCGAAAAAGTTAGTTTTGGTATAAGTTAGGTTTTTTCGAAAAAGTTAGGTTTTTTAGAAAAAGTTAGTTTTGGTATAAGTTAGGTTTTTTAGAAAAAGTTAGTTTTGGTAAAAGTTAGGTTTTTTAGAAAAAGTTAGGTTTTTTAGAAAAAGTTAGTTTTGGTATAAGTTAGGTTTTTAAGAACAAGTTAGTTTTGGTATAAGTTAGGTTTTTTAGAAAAAGTTAGTTTTGGTATAAGTTAGGTTTTTTCGAAAAAGTTAGTTTTGGTATAAGTTAGGTTTTTTCGAAAAAGTTAGTTTTGGTATAATTTAGGTTTTTTCGAAAAAGTTAGTTTTGGTATAAGTAAGGTTTTTTCGAAAAAGTTAGTTTTGGTATAAGTTAGGTTTTTTCGAAAAAGTTAGTTTTGGTATAAGTTAGGTTTTTTTAGAAAAAGTTAGTTTTGGTATAAGTTAGGTTTTTGAGAAAAAGTTAGTTTTGGTATAAGTTAGGTTTTTTAGAAAAAGTTAGTTTTGGTATAAGTTGAGTTTTTAAGAAAAAGTTAGTTTTGGTATAAGTTAGGTTTTTTCGAAAAAGTTAGTTTTGATATAAATTAGGTTTTTTCGAAAAAGTTAGTTTTGGTATAAGTAAGGTTTTTTCGAAAAAGTTAGTTTTGGTATAAATTAGGTTTTTTCGAAAAAGTTAGTTTTGGTATAAGTTAGGTTTTTTCGAAAAAGTTAGGTTTTTTAGAAAAAGTTAGTTTTGGTATAAGTTAGGTTTTTTAGAAAAAGTTAGTTTTGGTAAAAGTTAGGTTTTTTAGAAAAAGTTAGGTTTTTTAGAAAAAGTTAGTTTTGGTATAAGTTAGGTTTTTAAGAACAAGTTAGTTTTGGTATAAGTTAGGTTTTTTAGAAAAAGTTAGTTTTGGTATAAGTTAGGTTTTTTCGAAAAAGTTAGTTTTGGTATAAATTAGGTTTTTTCGAAAAAGTTAGTTTTGGTATAAGTTAGGTTTTTTCGAAAAAGTTAGTTTTGGTATAAATTAGGTTTTTTCGAAAAAGTTAGTTTTGGTATAAGTTAGGTTTTTTCGAAAAAGTTAGGTTTTTTAGAAAAAGTTAGTTTTGGTATAAGTTAGGTTTTTTAGAAAAAGTTAGTTTTGGTAAAAGTTAGGTTTTTTAGAAAAAGTTAGGTTTTTTAGAAAAAGTTAGTTTTGGTATAAGTTAGGTTTTTAAGAACAAGTTAGTTTTGGTATAAGTTAGGTTTTTTAGAAAAAGTTAGTTTTGGTATAAGTTAGGTTTTTTCGAAAAAGTTAGTTTTGGTATAAATTAGGTTTTTTCGAAAAAGTTAGTTTTGGTATAAGTTAGGTTTTTTCGAAAAAGTTAGTTTTGGTATAAATTAGGTTTTTTCGAAAAAGTTAGTTTTGGTATAAGTTAGGTTTTTTCGAAAAAGTTAGTTTTGGTAAAAGTTAGGTTTTTTCGAAAAAGTTAGGTTTTTTCGAAAAATTTAGTTTTGGTATAAGTTAGGTTTTTTAGAAAAAGTTAGTTTTGGTATAAGTTAGGTTTTTTCGAAAAAGTTAGTTTTGGTATAAGTTAGGTTTTTTCGAAAAAGTTAGTTTTGGTATAAGTTAGGTTTTTTCGAAAAAGTAAGGTTTTTTAGAAAAAGTTAGTTTTGGTATAAGTTAGGTTTTTTCGAAAAAGTTGGTTTTGGTATAAGTTAGGTTTTTTCGAAAAAGTTAGTTTTGGTATAATTTAGGTTTTTTCGAAAAAGTTAGTTTTGGTATAAGTAAGGTTTTTTCGAAAAAGTTAGTTTTGGTATAAGTTAGGTTTTTTCGAAAAAGTTAGTTTTGGTATAAGTTAGGTTTTTTTAGAAAAAGTTAGTTTTGGTATAGGTTAGGTTTTTGAGAAAAAGTTAGTTTTGGTATAAGTTAGGTTTTTTAGAAAAAGTTAGTTTTGGTATAAGTTAGGTTTTTAAGAAAAAGTTAGTTTTGGTATAAGTTAGGTTTTTTCGAAAAAGTTAGTTTTGATATAAATTAGGTTTTTTCGAAAAAGTTAGTTTTGGTATAAGTAAGGTTTTTTCGAAAAAGTTAGTTTTGGTATAAATTAGGTTTTTTCGAAAAAGTTAGTTTTGGTATAAGTTAGGTTTTTTCGAAAAAGTTAGGTTTTTTAGAAAAAGTTAGTTTTGGTATAAGTTAGGTTTTTTAGAAAAAGTTAGTTTTGGTAAAAGTTAGGTTTTTTAGAAAAAGTTAGGTTTTTTAGAAAAAGTTAGTTTTGGTATAAGTTAGGTTTTTAAGAACAAGTTAGTTTTGGTATAAGTTAGGTTTTTTAGAAAAAGTTAGTTTTGGTATAAGTTAGGTTTTTTCGAAAAAGTTAGTTTTGGTATAAATTAGGTTTTTTCGAAAAAGTTAGTTTTGGTATAAGTTAGGTTTTTTCGAAAAAGTTAGTTTTGGTATAAATTAGGTTTTTTCGAAAAAGTTAGTTTTGGTATAAGTTAGGTTTTTTCGAAAAAGTTTGGTTTTTTAGAAAAAGTTAGTTTTGGTATAAGTTAGGTTTTTAAGAAAAAGTTAGTTTTGGTAAAAGTTAGGTTTTTTCGAAAAAGTTAGGTTTTTTAGAAAAAGTTAGTTTTGGTATAAGTTAGGTTTTTTAAAAAAAAATTAGTTTTGGTATAAGTTAGGTTTTTTAGAAAAAGTTAGTTTTGGTATAAGTTAGGTTTTTTAGAAAAAGTTAGTTTTGGTATAAGTTAGGTTTTTAAGAAAAAGTTAGTTTTGGTATAAGTTAGGTTTTTTCGAAAAAGTTAGTTTTGGTATAAGTTAGGTTTTTTCGAAAAAGTTAGTTTTGGTATAAGTTAGGTTTTTAAGAAAAAGTTAGTTTTGGTAAAAGTTAGGTTTTTGAGAAAAAGTTAGGTTTTTTCGAAAAAGTTAGTTTTGGTATAAGTTAGGTTTTTATGAAAAAGTTAGGTTTTTTCGAAAAAGTTAGTTTTGGTAAAAGTTAGGTTTTTTCGAAAAAGTTAGTTTTGGTATAAGTTAGGTTTTTATGAAAAAGTTAGTTTTGGTATAAGTTAGGTTTTTTCGAAAAAGTTAGTTTTGGTATAAGTTAGGTTTTTGAGAAAAAGTTAGTTTTGGTATAAATTAGGTTTTTTCGAAAAAGTTAGTTTTGGTATAAGTTAGGTTTTTTCGAAAAAGTTAGTTTTGGTATAAGTTAGGTTTTTTCGAAAAAGTTAGTTTTGGTATAAGTTAGGTTTTTATGAAAAAGTTAGTTTTGGTATAAGTTAGGTTTTTTCGAAAAAGTTAGGTTTTTTAGAATAAGTTAGTTTTGGTATAAGTTAGGTTTTTTAGAAAAAGTTAGTTTTGGTATAAGTTAGGTTTTTTCGAAAAAGTTAGTTTTGGTATAAGTTAGGTTTTTTCGAAAAAGTTAGTTTTGGTATAAGTTAGGTTTTTTCGAAAAAGTTAGTTTTGGTATAAGTTAGGTTTTTTAGAAAAAGTTAGTTTTGGTATAAGTTAGGTTTTTGAGAAAAAGTTAGTTTTGGTATAAATTAGGTTTTTTCGAAAAAGTTAGTTTTGGTATAAGTTAGGTTTTTTCGAAAAAGTTAGTTTTGGTATAAGTTAGGTTTTTATGAAAAAGTTAGTTTTGGTATAAGTTAGGTTTTTTCGAAAAAGTTAGTTTTGGTATAAGTTAGGTTTTTGAGAAAAAGTTAGTTTTGGTATAAGTTAGGTTTTTTCGAAAAAGTTAGTTTTGGTATAAATTAGGTTTTTTCGAAAAAGTTAGTTTTGGTATAAGTTAGGTTTTTTAGAAAAAGTTAGTTTTGGTATAAGTTAGGTTTTTTAGAAAAAGTTAGTTTTGGTATAAGTTAGGTTTTTTAGAAAAAGTTAGTTTTGGTATAAGTTAGGTTTTTTCGAAAAAGTTAGTTTTGGTATAAGTTAGGTTTTTAAGAAAAAGTTAGTTTTGGTAAAAGTTAGGTTTTTGAGAAAAAGTTAGGTTTTTTCGAAAAAGTTAGTTTTGGTATAAGTTAGGTTTTTATGAAAAAGTTAGGTTTTTTCGAAAAAGTTAGTTTTGGTAAAAGTTAGGTTTTTTCGAAAAAGTAAGGTTTTTTAGAAAAAGTTAGTTTTGGTATAAGTTAGGTTTTTTCGAAAAAGTTAGTTTTGGTATAAGTTAGGTTTTTAAGAAAAAGTTAGTTTTGGTATAAGTTAGGTTTTTATGAAAAAGTTAGTTTTGGTATAAGTTAGGTTTTTTCGAAAAAGTTAGTTTTGGTATAAGTTAGGTTTTTTCGAAAAAGTTAGTTTTGGTATAAGTTAGGTTTTTTCGAAAAAGTTAGTTTTGGTATAAGTTAGGTTTTTAAGAAAAAGTTAGTTTTGGTAAAAGTTAGGTTTTTGAGAAAAAGTTAGGTTTTTTCGAAAAAGTTAGTTTTGGTATAAGTTAGGTTTTTATGAAAAAGTTAGGTTTTTTCGAAAAAGTTAGTTTTGGTAAAAGTTAGGTTTTTTCGAAAAAGTTAGTTTTGGTATAAGTTAGGTTTTTATGAAAAAGTTAGTTTTGGTATAAGTTAGGTTTTTTCGAAAAAGTTAGTTTTGGTATAAGTTAGGTTTTTGAGAAAAAGTTAGTTTTGGTATAAATTAGGTTTTTTCGAAAAAGTTAGTTTTGGTATAAGTTAGGTTTTTTCGAAAAAGTTAGTTTTGGTATAAGTTAGGTTTTTATGAAAAAGTTAGTTTTGGTATAAGTTAGGTTTTTTCGGAAAAGTTAGTTTTGGTATAAGTTAGGTTTTTGAGAAAAAGTTAGTTTTGGTATAAGTTAGGTTTTTTCGAAAAAGTTAGTTTTGGTATAAATTAGGTTTTTTCGAAAAAGTTAGGTTTTTTCGAAAAAGTTAGTTTTGGTATAAGTTAGGTTTTTAAGAAAAAGTTAGTTTTGGTAAAAGTTTGGTTTTTGAGAAAAAGTTAGGTTTTTTCGAAAAAGTTAGTTTTGGTATAAGTTAGGTTTTTATGAAAAAGTTAGGTTTTTTCGAAAAAGTTAGTTTTGGTAAAAGTTAGGTTTTTTCGAAAAAGTAAGGTTTTTTAGAAAAAGTTAGTTTTGGTATAAGTTAGGTTTTTTCGAAAAAGTTAGTTTTGGTATAAGTTAGGTTTTTGAGAAAAAGTTAGTTTTAATATAAGTTAGGTTTTTTCGAAAAAGTTAGTTTTGGTATAAGTTAGGTTTTTATGAAAAAGTTAGGTTTTTTAGAAAAAGTTAGTTTTGGTATAAGTTAGGTTTTTTCGAAAAAGTTAGGTTTTTTCGAAAAAGTTAGTTTTGGTATAAGTTAGGTTGTTATGAGAAAGTTAGGTTTTTTCGAAAAAGTTAGTTTTGGTAAAAGTTAGGTTTTTTCGAAAAAGTTAGTTTTGGTATAAATTAGGTTTTTTCGAAAAAGTTACTTTTGGTATAAGTTAGGTTTTTTCGAAAAAGTTAGTTTTGGTATAAGTTAGGTTTTTAAGAAAAAGTTAGGTTTTTAAGAAAAAGTTAGTTTTGGTATAAGTTAGGTTTTTTCGAAAAAGAAAGGTTTTTAAGAAAAAGTTAGTTTTGGTATAAGTTAGGTTTTTAAGAAAAAGTTAGGTTTTTAAGAAAAAGTTAATTTTGGTATAAGTTAGGTTTTTGAGAAAAAGTTAGGTTTTTTAGAATAAGTTAGTTTTGGTAAAAGTTAGGTTTTTTCGAAAAAGTTAATTTTGGTATAAGTTAGGTTTTTGAGAAAAAGTAAGTTTTGGTATAAGTTAGGTTTTTAAGAAAAAGTTAGGTTTTTTCGAAAAAGTTAGTTTTGGTATAAGTTAGGTTTTTTCGAAAAAGTTAGTTTTGGTATAAGTTAGGTTTTTTCGAAAAAGTTAGTTTTGGTATAAGTTAGGTTTTTTAGAAAAAGTTAGTTTTGGTATAAGTTAGGTTTTTTAGAAAAAGTTAGTTTTGGTAAAAGTTAGGTTTTTTAGAAAAAGTTAGGTTTTTTAGAAAAAGTTAGTTTTGGTATAAGTTAGGTTTTTTCGAAAAAGTTAGTTTTGGTAAAAGTTAGGTTTTTTCGAAAAAGTTAGGTTTTTAAGAAAAAGTTAGTTTTGGTATAAGTTAGGTTTTTAAGAAAAAGTTAGTTTTGGTATAAGTTAGGTTTTTTCGAAAAAGTTAGTTTTGGTATAAGTTAGGTTTTTAAGAAAAAGTTAGGTTTTTAAGAAAAAGTTAGGTTTTTAAGAAAAAGTTAGTTTTGGTATAAGTTAGGTTTTTGAGAAAAAGTTAGGTTTTTTAGAATAAGTTAGTTTTGGTAAAAGTTAGGTTTTTTAGAAAAAGTTAGGTTTTTTCGAAAAAGTTAGTTTTGGTATAAGTTAGGTTTTTTCAAAAAAGTTAGTTTTGGTATAAGTTAGGTTTTTGAGAAAAAGTTAGTTTTGGTATAAGTTAGGTTTTTTCGAAAAAGTTAGTTTTGGTATAAGTTAGGTTTTTTCGAAAAAGTTAGTTTTGGTATAAGTTAGGTTTTTTAGAAAAAGTTAGTTTTGGTATAAGTTAGGTTTTTTCGAAAAAGTTAGTTTTGGTATAAGTTAGGTTTTTAAGAAAAAGTTAGGTTTTTTCGAAAAAGTTAGTTTTGGTATAAGTTAGGTTTTTTAGAAAAAGTTAGTTTTTTTATAAGTTAGGTTTTTTCGAAAAAGTTAGATTTGGTATAAGTTAGGTTTTTAAGAAAAAGTTAGGTTTTTTCGAAAAAGTTAGTTTTGGTATAAGTTAGGTTTTTTAGAAAAAGTTAGTTTTGGTAAAAGTTAGGTTTTTTAGAAAAAGTTAGGTTTTTTAGAAAAAGTGAGTTTTGGTATAAGTTAGGTTTTTTCGAAAAAGTTAGTTTTGGTAAAAGTTAGGTTTTTTCGAAAAAGTTAGGTTTTTTCGAAAAAGTTAGGTTTTTAAGAAAAAGTTAGTTTTGGTATAAGTTAGGTTTTTAAGAAAAAGTTAGTTTTGGTATAAGTTAGGTTTTTTCGAAAAAGTTAGTTTTGGTATAAGTTAGGTTTTTAAGAAAAAGTTAGATTTTTAAGAAAAAGTTAGGTTTTTAAGAAAAAGTTAGTTTTGGTATAAGTTAGGTTTTTGAGAAAAAGTTAGGTTTTTTAGAATAAGTTAGTTTTGGTAAAAGTTAGGTTTTTTAGAAAAAGTTAGGTTTTTTCGAAAAAGTTAGTTTTGGTATAAGTTAGGTTTTTTCAAAAAAGTTAGATTTGGTATAAGTTAGGTTTTTTCGAAAAAGTTAGTTTTGGTATAAGTTAGGTTTTTAAGAAAAAGTTAGTTTTGGTATAAGTTAAGTTTTTTCGAAAAAGTTAGTTTTGGTATAAGTTAGGTTTTTAAGAAAAAGTTAGATTTTTAAGAAAAAGTTAGGTTTTTAAGAAAAAGTTAGTTTTGGTATAAGTTAGGTTTTTGAGAAAAAGTTAGTTTTGGTATAAGTTTGGTTTTTTAGAAAAAGTTAGTTTTGGTATAAGTTTGGTTTTTTCGAAAAAGTAAGGTTTTTAAGAAAAAGTTAGTTTTGGTATAAGTTAGGTTTTTTCGAAAAAGTTAGTTTTGGTATAAATTAGGTTTTTTCGAAAAAGTTAGTTTTGGCATAAGTTAGGTTTTTTCGAAAAAGTTAGTTTTGGTATAAGTAAGGTTTTTTAGAAAAAGTTAGGTTTTTAAGAAAAAGTTAGTTTTGGTATAAGTTAGGTTTTTAAGAAAAAGTTAGTTTTGGTATAAGTTAGGTTTTTTCGAAAAAGTTAGTTTTGGTATAAGTTAGGTTTTCTCGAAAAAGTTAGTTTTGGTATAAGTTAGGTTTTTAAGAAAAAGTTAGGTTTTTAAGAAAAAGTTAGTTTTGGTATAAGTTAGGTTTTTGAGAAAAAGTAAGGTTTTTAAGAAAAAGTTAGTTTTGGTATAAGTTAGGTTTTTAAGAAAAAGTTAGGTTTTTAAGAAAAAGTTAATTTTGGTATAAGTTAGGTTTTTGAGAAAAAGTTAGGTTTTTTAGAATAAGTTAGTTTTGGTAAAAGTTAGGTTTTTTCGAAAAAGTTAGTTTTGGTATAAGTTAGGTTTTTGAGAAAAAGTTAGTTTTGGTATAAGTTAGGTTTTTAAGAAAAAGTTAGTTTTGGTATAAGTTAGGTTTTTTCGAAAAAGTTAGTTTTGGTATAAGTTAGGTTTTTAAGAAAAAGTAAGGTTTTTAAGAAAAAGTTAGTTTTGGTATAAGTTAGGTTTTTAAGAAAAAGTTAGGTTTTTAAGAAAAAGTTAGTTTTGGTATAAGTTAGGTTTTTTTAGAAAAAGTTAGTTTTGGTATAAGTAAGGTTTTTTAGAAAAAGTTAGTTTTGGTAAAAGTTTGGTTTTTTAGAAAAAGTAAGGTTTTTAAGAAAAAGTTAGTTTTGGTATAAGTTAGGTTTTTAAGAAAAAGTTAGGTTTTTTAGAATAAGTTAGTTTTGGTAAAAGTTAGGTTTTTTAGAAAAAGTTAGGTTTTTTCGAAAAAGTTAGTTTTGGTATAAGTTAGGTTTTTTCAAAAAAGTTAGTTTTGGTATAAGTTAGGTTTTTTCGAAAAGTTAGTTTTGGTATAAGTTAGGTTTTTAAGAAAAAGTTAGTTTTGGTATAAGTTAGGTTTTTTCGAAAAAGTTAGTTTTGGTATAAGTTAGGTTTTTTCGAAAAAGTTAGTTTTGGTATAAGTTAGGTTTTTTTAGAAAAAGTTAGTTTTGGTATAAGTAAGGTTTTTTAGAAAAAGTTAGTTTTGGTAAAAGTTTGGTTTTTTAGAAAAAGTTAGGTTTTTTCGAAAAAGTTAGTTTTGGTATAAGTTAGGTTTTTTCGAAATAGTTAGTTTTGGTATAAGTTAGGTTTTTTCGAAAAAGTTAGTTTTGGTATAAGTTAGGTTTTTTCGAAAAAGTTAGTTTTGGTATAAATTAGGTTTTTTCGAAAAAGTTAGTTTTGGTATAAGTTAGGTTTTTTCGAAAAAGTTAGTTTTGGTATAAGTTAGGTTTTTAAGAAAAAGTTAGTTTTGGTATAAGTTAGGTTTTTTCGAAAAAGTTAGTTTTGGTATAAGTTAGGTTTTTATGAAAAAGTTAGGTTTTTTCGAAAAAGTTAGTTTTGGTATAAGTTAGGTTTTTTCGAAAAAGTAAGGTTTTTTAGAAAAAGTTAGTTTTGGTATAAGTTAGGTTTTTATGAAAAAGTTAGTTTTGGTATAAGTTAGGTTTTTTAGAAAAAGTTAGGTTTTTTCGAAAAAGTTAGTTTTGGTATAAGTTAGGTTTTTATGAAAAAGTAAGGTTTTTTCGAAAAAGTTAGTTTTGGTATAAGTTAGGTTTTTTCGAAAAAGTTAGTTTTGGTAAAAGTTAGGTTTTTTAGAAAAAGTTAGTTTTGGTATAAGTTAGGTTTTTATGAAAAAGTTAGGTTTTTTCGAAAAAGTTAGTTTTGTTAAAAGTTAGGTTTTTAAGAAAAAGTTAGTTTTGGTATAAGTAAGGTTTTTTCGAAAAAGTTAGTTTTGGTATAAGTTAGGTTTTTATGAAAAAGTTAGGTTTTTTCGAAAAAGTTAGTTTTGGTATAAGTTAGGTTTTTTCGAAAAAGTAAGGTTTTTTAGAAAAAGTTAGTTTTGGTATAAGTTAGGTTTTTATGAAAAAGTTAGTTTTGGTATAAGTTAGGTTTTTATGAAAAAGTTAGGTTTTTTCGAAAAAGTTAGTTTTGGTATAAGTTAGGTTTTTTCGAAAAAGTAAGGTTTTTTAGAAAAAGTTAGTTTTGGTATAAGTTAGGTTTTTATGAAAAAGTTAGTTTTGGTATAAGTTAGGTTTTTTAGAAAAAGTTAGGTTTTTTCGAAAAAGTTAGTTTTGGTAAAAGTTAGGTTTTTTCGAAAAAGTTCGGTTTTTAAGAAAAAGTTAGTTTTGGTATAAGTTAGGTTTTTAAGAAAAAGTTAGTTTTGGTAAAAGTTAGGTTTTTTCGAAAAAGTTCGGTTTTTAAGAAAAAGTTAGTTTTGGTATAAGTTAGGTTTTTTCGAAAAAGTTAGTTTTGGTATAAGTTAGGTTTTTAAGAAAAAGTTAGATTTTTAAGAAAAAGTTAGGTTTTTAAGAAAAAGTTAGTTTTGGTATAAGTTAGGTTTTTGAGAAAAAGTTAGGTTTTTTAGAATAAGTTAGTTTTGGTAAAAGTTAGGTTTTTTAGAAAAAGTTAAGTTTTTTCGAAAAAGTTAGTTTTGGTATAAGTTAGGTTTTTGAGAAAAAGTTAGTTTTGGTATAAGTTAGGTTTTTTCGAAAAAGTTAGTTTTGGTATAAGTTAGGTTTTTTCGAAAAAGTTAGTTTTGGTATAAGTTAGGTTTTTTAGAAAAAGTTATTTTTGGTATAAGTTAGGTTTTTTCGAAAAAGTTAGTTTTGGTATAAGTTAGGTTTTTAAGAAAAAGTTAGTTTTGGTATAAGTTAGGTTTTTTCGAAAAAGTTAGTTTTGGTATAAGTTAGGTTTTTTCGAAAAAGTTAGTTTTGGTATAAGTTAGGTTTTTTCGAAAAAGTTAGGTTTTTTCGAAAAAGTTAGTTTTGGTATAAGTTAGGTTTTTAAGAAAAAGTTAGTTTTTTTATAAGTTAGGTTTTTTCGAGAAAGTTAGTTTTGGTAAAAGTTAGGTTTTTTCGAAAAAGTTAGGTTTTTTCGAAAAAGTTAGTTTTGGTATAAGTTAGGTTTTTAAGAAAAAGTTAGTTTTGGTATAAGTTAGGTTTTTAAGAAAAAGTTAGGTTTTTTCGAAAAAGTTAGTTTTGGTATAAGTTAGGTTTTTTAGAAAAAGTTAGTTTTGGTAAAAGTTAGGTTTTTTAGAAAAAGTTAGGTTTTTTAGAAAAAGTGAGTTTTGGTATAAGTTAGGTTTTTTCGAAAAAGTTAGTTTTTTTATAAGTTAGGTTTTTTCGAAAAAGTTAGTTTTGGTAAAAGTTAGGTTTTTTCGAAAAAGTTAGGTTTTTTCGAAAAAGTTAGGTTTTTAAGAAAAAGTTAGTTTTGGTATAAGTTAGGTTTTTAAGAAAAAGTTAGTTTTGGTATAAGTTAGGTTTTTTCGAAAAAGTTAGTTTTGGTATAAGTTAGGTTTTTAAGAAAAAGTTAGATTTTTAAGAAAAAGTTAGGTTTTTAAGAAAAAGTTAGTTTTGGTATAAGTTAGGTTTTTTAGAAAAAGTTAGTTTTGGTATAAGTTTGGTTTTTTCGAAAAAGTAAGGTTTTTAAGAAAAAGTTAGTTTTGGTATAAGTTAGGTTTTTTCGAAAAAGTTAGTTTTGGTATAAATTAGGTTTTTTCGAAAAAGTTAGTTTTGGCATAAGTTAGGTTTTTTCGAAAAAGTTAGTTTTGGTATAAGTAAGGTTTTTTAGAAAAAGTTAGGTTTTTTCGAAAAAGTTAGTTTTGGTATAAGTTAGGTTTTTGAGAAAAAGTTAGTTTTGGTATAAGTTAGGTTTTTAAGAAAAAGTTAGGTTTTTAAGAAAAAGTTAGTTTTGGTATAAGTTAGGTTTTTTCGAAAAAGAAAGGTTTTTAAGAAAAAGTTAGTTTTGGTATAAGTTAGGTTTTTAAGAAAAAGTTAGGTTTTTAAGAAAAAGTTAATTTTGGTAAAAGTTAGGTTTTTTCGAAAAAGTTAGTTTTGGTATAAATTAGGTTTTTTCGAAAAAGTTACTTTTGGTATAAGTTAGGTTTTTTCGAAAAAGTTAGTTTTGGTATAAGTTAGGTTTTTAAGAAAAAGTTAGGTTTTTAAGAAAAAGTTAGTTTTGGTATAAGTTAGGTTTTTTCGAAAAAGAAAGGTTTTTAAGAAAAAGTTAGTTTTGGTATAAGTTAGGTTTTTAAGAAAAAGTTAGGTTTTTAAGAAAAAGTTAATTTTGGTATAAGTTAGGTTTTTGAGAAAAAGTTAGGTTTTTTAGAATAAGTTAGTTTTGGTAAAAGTTAGGTTTTTTCGAAAAGGTTAATTTTGGTATAAGTTAGGTTTTTGAGAAAAAGTAAGTTTTGGTATAAGTTAGGTTTTTAAGAAAAACTTAGGTTTTTTCGAAAAAGTTAGTTTTGGTATAAGTTAGGTTTTTTCGAAAAAGTTAGTTTTGGTATAAGTTAGGTTTTTTCGAAAAAGTTAGTTTTGGTATAAGTTAGGTTTTTTAGAAAAAGTTAGTTTTGGTATAAGTTAGGTTTTTTAGAAAAAGTTAGTTTTGGTAAAAGTTAGGTTTTTTAGAAAAAGTTAGGTTTTTTAGAAAAAGTTAGTTTTGGTATAAGTTAGGTTTTTTCGAAAAAGTTAGTTTTGGTAAAAGTTAGGTTTTTTCGAAAAAGTTAGGTTTTTAAGAAAAAGTTAGTTTTGGTATAAGTTAGGTTTTTAAGAAAAAGTTAGTTTTGGTATAAGTTAGGTTTTTTCGAAAAAGTTAGTTTTGGTATAAGTTAGGTTTTTAAGAAAAAGTTAGGTTTTTAAGAAAAAGTTAGTTTTGGTATAAGTTAGGTTTTTTAGAAAAAGTTAGTTTTGGTATAAGTTAGGTTTTTTAGAATAAGTTAGTTTTGGTAAAAGTTAGGTTTTTTAGAAAAAGTTAGGTTTTTTCGAAAAAGTTAGTTTTGGTATAAGTTAGGTTTTTTCAAAAAAGTTAGTTTTGGTATAAGTTAGGTTTTTGAGAAAAAGTTAGTTTTGGTATAAGTTAGGTTTTTTCGAAAAAGTTAGTTTTGGTATAAGTTAGGTTTTTTCGAAAAAGTTAGTTTTGGTATAAGTTAGGTTTTTTAGAAAAAGTTAGTTTTGGTATAAGTTAGGTTTTTTCGAAAAAGTTAGTTTTGGTATAAGTTAGGTTTTTAAGAAAAAGTTAGGTTTTTTCGAAAAAGTTAGTTTTGGTATAAGTTAGGTTTTTTAGAAAAAGTTAGTTTTTTTATAAGTTAGGTTTTTTCGAAAAAGTTAGTTTTGGTAAAAGTTAGGTTTTTTCGAAAAAGTTAGGTTTTTTCGAAAAAGTTAGTTTTGGTATAAGTTAGGTTTTTAAGAAAAAGTTAGTTTTGGTATAAGTTAGGTTTTTAAGAAAAAGTTAGGTTTTTTCGAAAAAGTTAGTTTTGGTATAAGTTAGGTTTTTTAGAAAAAGTTAGTTTTGGTAAAAGTTAGGTTTTTTAGAAAAAGTTAGGTTTTTTAGAAAAAGTGAGTTTTGGTATAAGTTAGGTTTTTTCGAAAAAGTTAGTTTTGGTAAAAGTTAGGTTTTTTCGAAAAAGTTAGGTTTTTTCGAAAAAGTTAGGTTTTTAAGAAAAAGTTAGTTTTGGTATAAGTTAGGTTTTTAAGAAAAAGTTAGTTTTGGTATAAGTTAGGTTTTTTCGAAAAAGTTAGTTTTGGTATAAGTTAGGTTTTTAAGAAAAAGTTAGATTTTTAAGAAAAAGTTAGGTTTTTAAGAAAAAGTTAGTTTTGGTATAAGTTAGGTTTTTGAGAAAAAGTTAGGTTTTTTAGAATAAGTTAGTTTTGGTAAAAGTTAGGTTTTTTAGAAAAAGTTAGGTTTTTTCGAAAAAGTTAGTTTTGGTATAAGTTAGGTTTTTTCAAAAAAGTTAGTTTTGGTATAAGTTAGGTTTTTTCGAAAAAGTTAGTTTTGGTATAAGTTAGGTTTTTAAGAAAAAGTTAGTTTTGGTATAAGTTAAGTTTTTTCGAAAAAGTTAGTTTTGGTATAAGTTAGGTTTTTAAGAAAAAGTTAGATTTTTAAGAAAAAGTTAGGTTTTTAAGAAAAAGTTAGTTTTGGTATAAGTTAGGTTTTTGAGAAAAAGTTAGTTTTGGTATAAGTTTGGTTTTTTAGAAAAAGTTAGTTTTGGTATAAGTTTGGTTTTTTCGAAAAAGTAAGGTTTTTAAGAAAAAGTTAGTTTTGGTATAAGTTAGGTTTTTTCGAAAAAGTTAGTTTTGGTATAAATTAGGTTTTTTCGAAAAAGTTAGTTTTGGCATAAGTTAGGTTTTTTCGAAAAAGTTAGTTTTGGTATAAGTAAGGTTTTTTAGAAAAAGTTAGGTTTTTAAGAAAAAGTTAGTTTTTGTATAAGTTAGGTTTTTAAGAAAAAGTTAGTTTTGGTATAAGTTAGGTTTTTTCGAAAAAGTTAGTTTTGGTATAAGTTAGGTTTTCTCGAAAAAGTTAGTTTTGGTATAAGTTAGGTTTTTAAGAAAAAGTTAGGTTTTTAAGAAAAAGTTAGTTTTGGTATAAGTTAGGTTTTTGAGAAAAAGTAAGGTTTTTAAGAAAAAGTTAGTTTTGGTATAAGTTAGGTTTTTAAGAAAAAGTTAGGTTTTTAAGAAAAAGTTAATTTTGGTATAAGTTAGGTTTTTGAGAAAAAGTTAGTTTTGGTATAAGTTTGGTTTTTTAGAAAAAGTTAGTTTTGGTATAAGTTAAGTTTTTTCGAAAAAGTTAGTTTTGGTATAAGTTAGGTTTTTAAGAAAAAGTTAGATTTTTAAGAAAAAGTTAGGTTTTTTCGAAAAAGTTAGTTTTGGTATAAGTTAGGTTTTTGAGAAAAAGTTAGTTTTGGTATAAGTTTGGTTTTTTAGAAAAAGTTAGTTTTGGTATAAGTTTGGTTTTTTCGAAAAAGTAAGGTTTTTAAGAAAAAGTTAGTTTTGGTATAAGTTAGGTTTTTTCGAAAAAGTTAGTTTTGGTATAAATTAGGTTTTTAAGAATAAGTTAGTTTTGGTAAAAGTTAGGTTTTTTCGAAAAAGTTAGTTTTGGTATAAGTTAGGTTTTTGAGAAAAAGTTAGTTTTGGTATAAGTTAGGTTTTTAAGAAAAAGTTAGTTTTGGTATAAGTTAGGTTTTTTCGAAAAAGTTAGTTTTGGTATAAGTTAGGTTTTTAAGAAAAAGTAAGGTTTTTAAGAAAAAGTTAGTTTTGGTATAAGTTAGGTTTTTAAGAAAAAGTTAGGTTTTTAAGAAAAAGTTAGTTTTGGTATAAGTTAGGTTTTTTTAGAAAAAGTTAGTTTTGGTATAAGTAAGGTTTTTTAGAAAAAGTTAGTTTTGGTAAAAGTTTGGTTTTTTAGAAAAAGTAAGGTTTTTAAGAAAAAGTTAGTTTTGGTATAAGTTAGGTTTTTAAGAAAAAGTTAGGTTTTTTAGAATAAGTTAGTTTTGGTAAAAGTTAGGTTTTTTAGAAAAAGTTAGGTTTTTTCGAAAAAGTTAGTTTTGGTATAAGTTAGGTTTTTTCAAAAAAGTTAGTTTTGGTATAAGTTAGGTTTTTTCGAAAAGTTAGTTTTGGTATAAGTTAGGTTTTTAAGAAAAAGTTAGTTTTGGTATAAGTTAGGTTTTTTCGAAAAAGTTAGTTTTGGTATAAGTTAGGTTTTTTCGAAAAAGTTAGTTTTGGTATAAGTTAGGTTTTTTTAGAAAAAGTTAGTTTTGGTATAAGTAAGGTTTTTTAGAAAAAGTTAGTTTTGGTAAAAGTTTGGTTTTTTAGAAAAAGTTAGGTTTTTTTGAAAAAGTTAGTTTTGGTATAAGTTAGGTTTTTTCGAAATAGTTAGTTTTGGTATAAGTTAGGTTTTTTCGAAAAAGTTAGTTTTGGTATAAGTTAGGTTTTTTCGAAAAAGTTAGTTTTGGTATAAATTAGGTTTTTTCGAAAAAGTTAGTTTTGGTATAAGTTAGGTTTTTTCGAAAAAGTTAGTTTTGGTATAAGTTAGGTTTTTAAGAAAAAGTTAGTTTTGGTATAAGTTAGGTTTTTTCGAAAAAGTTAGTTTTGGTATAAGTTAGGTTTTTATGAAAAAGTTAGGTTTTTTCGAAAAAGTTAGTTTTGGTATAAGTTAGGTTTTTTCGAAAAAGTAAGGTTTTTTAGAAAAAGTTAGTTTTGGTATAAGTTAGGTTTTTATGAAAAAGTTAGTTTTGGTATAAGTTAGGTTTTTTAGAAAAAGTTAGGTTTTTTCGAAAAAGTTAGTTTTGGTAAAAGTTAGGTTTTTTCGAAAAAGTTAGGTTTTTAAGAAAAAGTTAGTTTTGGTATAAGTTAGGTTTTTAAGAAAAGTTAGTTTTGGTATAAGTTAGGTTTTTTCGAAAAAGTTAGTTTTGGTATAAGTTAGGTTTTTAAGAAAAAGTTAGATTTTTAAGAAAAAGTTAGGTTTTTAAGAAAAAGTTAGTTTTGGTATAAGTTAGGTTTTTGAGAAAAAGTTAGGTTTTTTAGAATAAGTTAGTTTTGGTAAAAGTTAGGTTTTTTCGAAAAAGTGAGTTTTGGTATAAGTAAGGTTTTTTCGAAAAAGTTAGTTTTGGTATAAGTTAGGTTTTTATGAAAAAGTTAGGTTTTTTCGAAAAAGTTAGTTTTGGTATAAGTTAGGTTTTTATGAAAAAGTTAGGTTTTTTCGAAAAAGTTAGTTTTCTTATAAGTTAGGTTTTTATGAAAAAGTTAGTTTTGGTATAAGTTAGGTTTTTTCGAAAAAGTTAGTTTTGGTAAAAGTTAGGTTTTTTAGAAAAAGTTAGTTTTGGTATAAGTTAGGTTTTTATGAAAAAGTTAGGTTTTTTCGAAAAAGTTAGTTTTGTTAAAAGTTAGGTTTTTAAGAAAAAGTTAGTTTTGGTATAAGTAAGGTTTTTTCGAAAAAGTTAGTTTTGGTATAAGTTAGGTTTTTATGAAAAAGTTAGGTTTTTTCGAAAAAGTTAGTTTTGGTATAAGTTAGGTTTTTTCGAAAAAGTAAGGTTTTTTAGAAAAAGTTAGTTTTGGTATAAGTTAGGTTTTTATGAAAAAGTTAGTTTTGGTATAAGTTAGGTTTTTTAGAAAAAGTTAGGTTTTTTCGAAAAAGTTAGTTTTGGTAAAAGTTAGGTTTTTTCGAAAAAGTTCGGTTTTTTCGAAAAAGTTAGTTTTGGTATAAGTTAGGTTTTTAAGAAAAAGTTAGTTTTGGTATAAGTTAGGTTTTTTCGAAAAAGTTAGTTTTGGTATAAGTTAGGTTTTTAAGAAAAAGTTAGATTTTTAAGAAAAAGTTAGGTTTTTAAGAAAAAGTTAGTTTTGGTATAAGTTAGGTTTTTGAGAAAAAGTTAGGTTTTTTAGAATAAGTTAGTTTTGGTAAAAGTTAGGTTTTTTAGAAAAAGTTAGGTTTTTTCGAAAAAGTTAGTTTTGGTATAAGTTAGGTTTTTGAGAAAAAGTTAGTTTTGGTATAAGTTAGGTTTTTTCGAAAAAGTTAGTTTTGGTATAAGTTAGGTTTTTTCGAAAAAGTTAGTTTTGGTATAAGTTAGGTTTTTTAGAAAAAGTTATTTTTGGTATAAGTTAGGTTTTTTCGAAAAAGTTAGTTTTGGTATAAGTTAGGTTTTTAAGAAAAAGTTAGTTTTGGTATAAGTTAGGTTTTTTCGAAAAAGTTAGTTTTGGTATAAGTTAGGTTTTTTCGAAAAAGTTAGTTTTGGTATAAGTTAGGTTTTTTCGAAAAAGTTAGGTTTTTTCGAAAAAGTTAGTTTTGGTATAAGTTAGGTTTTTTAGAAAAAGTTAGTTTTTTTATAAGTTAGGTTTTTTCGAAAAAGTTAGTTTTGGTAAAAGTTAGGTTTTTTCGAAAAAGTTAGGTTTTTTCGAAAAAGTTAGTTTTGGTATAAGTTAGGTTTTTAAGAAAAAGTTAGTTTTGGTATAAGTTAGGTTTTTAAGAAAAAGTTAGGTTTTTTCGAAAAAGTTAGTTTTGGTATAAGTTAGGTTTTTTAGAAAAAGTTAGTTTTGGTAAAAGTTAGGTTTTTTAGAAAAAGTTAGGTTTTTTAGAAAAAGTGAGTTTTGGTATAAGTTAGGTTTTTTCGAAAAAGTTAGTTTTTTTATAAGTTAGGTTTTTTCGAAAAAGTTAGTTTTGGTAAAAGTTAGGTTTTTTCGAAAAAGTTAGGTTTTTTCGAAAAAGTTAGGTTTTTAAGAAAAAGTTAGTTTTGGTATAAGTTAGGTTTTTAAGAAAAAGTTAGTTTTGGTATAAGTTAGGTTTTTTCGAAAAAGTTAGTTTTGGTATAAGTTAGGTTTTTAAGAAAAAGTTAGATTTTTAAGAAAAAGTTAGGTTTTTAAGAAAAAGTTAGTTTTGGTATAAGTTAGGTTTTTTAGAAAAAGTTAGTTTTGGTATAAGTTAGGTTTTTTCGAAAAAGTTAGTTTTGGTATAAGTAAGGTTTTTTAGAAAAAGTTAGTTTTGGTAAAAGTTAGGTTTTTTAGAAAAAGTTAGGTTTTTTAGAAAAAGTTAGTTTTGGTATAAGTTAGGTTTTTTCGAAAAAGTTAGTTTTGGTATAAGTTAGGTTTTTTCGAAAAAGTTAGTTTTGGTATAAGTTAGGTTTTTTCGAAAAAGTTAGTTTTGGTATAAGTTAGGTTTTTTCGAAAAAGTTAGTTTTGGTATAAATTAGGTTTTTTCGAAAAAGTTAGTTTTGGTATAAGTAAGGTTTTTTTAGAAAAAGTTAGTTTTGGTATAAGTTAGGTTTTTAAGAAAAAGTTAGTTTTGGTATAAGTTAGGTTTTTTCGAAAAAGTTAGTTTTGGTATAAGTTAGGTTTTTATGAAAAAGTTAGGTTTTTTCGAAAAAGTTAGTTTTGGTATAAGTTAGGTTTTTATGAAAAAGTTAGTTTTGGTATAAGTTAGGTTTTTTCGAAAAAGTTAGTTTTGGTAAAAGTTAGGTTTTTTAGAAAAAGTTAGTTTTGGTATAAGTTAGGTTTTTATGAAAAAGTTAGGTTTTTTCGAAAAAGTTAGTTTTGTTAAAAGTTAGGTTTTTAAGAAAAAGTTAGTTTTGGTATAAGTAAGGTTTTTTCGAAAAAGTTAGTTTTGGTATAAGTTAGGTTTTTATGAAAAAGTTAGGTTTTTTCGAAAAAGTTAGTTTTGGTAGAAGTTAGGTTTTTTCGAAAAAGTAAGGTTTTTTAGAAAAAGTTAGTTTTGGTATAAGTTAGGTTTTTATGAAAAAGTTAGTTTTGGTATAAGTTAGGTTTTTTCGAAAAAGTTAGTTTTGGTATAAGTTAGGTTTTTTAGAAAAAGTTAGGTTTTTAAGAAAAAGTTAATTTTGGTATAAGTTAGGTTTTTGAGAAAAAGCTAGGTTTTTTAGAATAAGTTAGTTTTGGTAAAAGTTAGGTTTTTTCGAAAAAGTTAGTTTTGGTATAAGTTAGGTTTTTTAGAAAAAGTTAGGTTTTTGAGAAAAAGTGAGTTTTGGTATAAGTTAGGTTTTTAAGAAAAAGTTAGGTTTTTTAGAAAAAGTTAGTTTTGGTATAAGTTAGGTTTTTTCGAAAAAGTTAGTTTTGGTAAAAGTTAGGTTTTTTTAGAAAAAGTTAGTTTTGGTATAAGTTAGGTTTTTATGAAAAAGTTAGGTTTTTTCGAAAAAGTTAGTTTTGGTAAAAGTTAGGTTTTTAAGAAAAAGTTAGTTTTGGTATAAGTTAGGTTTTTAAGAAAAAGTTAGTTTTGGTATAAGTTAGGTTTTTATGAAAAAGTTTGGTTTTTTCGAAAAAGTTAGTTTTGGTAGAAGTTAGGTTTTTTCGAAAAAGTAAGGTTTTTTAGAAAAAGTTAGTTTTGGTATAAGTTAGGTTTTTATGAAAATGTTAGTTTTGGTATAAGTTGGGTTTTTTCGAAAAAGTTAGTTTTGGTATAAGTTAGGTTTTTTAGAAAAAGTTAGGTTTTTAAGAAAAAGTTAATTTTGGTATAAGTTAGGTTTTTGAGAAAAAGCTAGGTTTTTTAGAATAAGTTAGTTTTGGTAAAAGTTAGGTTTTTTCGAAAAAGTTAGTTTTGGTATAAGTTATGTTTTTTCGAAAAAGTTAGTTTTGGTATAAGTTAGGTTTTTTAGAAAAAGTGAGTTTTGGTATAAGTTAGGTTTTTTCGAAAAAGTTAGTTTTGATATGAGTTAGGTTTTTTCGAAAAAGTTAGTTTTGGTATAAGTTAGGTTTTTTAGAAAAAGTTAGGTTTTTAAGAAAAAGTTAATTTTGGTATAAGTTAGGTTTTTGAGAAAAAGCTAGGTTTTTTAGAATAAGTTAGTTTTGGTATAAGTTAGGTTTTTTCGAAAAAGTTAGTTTTGGTATAAGTTAGGTTTTTTCGAAAAAGTTAGTTTTGGTATAAGTTAGGTTTTTTCGAAAAAGTTAGTTTTGGTATAAGTTAGGTTTTTTCGAAAAAGTTAGTTTTGGTATAAGTTAGGTTTTTTAGAAAAAGTGAGTTTTGGTATAAGTTAGGTTTTTTCGAAAAAGTTAGTTTTTTTATAAGTTAGGTTTTTTCGAAAAAGTTAGTTTTGGTATGAGTTAGGTTTTTTCGAAAAAGTTAGTTTTGGTATAAGTTAGGTTTTTTCGAAAAAGTTAGTTTTGGTATAAGTTAGGTTTTTTCTTAAAAGTTAGTTTTGGTATAAGTTAGGTTTTTTAGAAAAAGTTAGTTTTGGTATAAGTTAGGTTTTTTAGAAAAAGTTAGTTTTGGTATAAGTTAGGTTTTTATGAAAAAGTTAGGTTTTTTCGAAAAAGTTAGTTTTGGTAAAAGTTAGGTTTTTTCGAAAAAGTAAGGTTTTTTAGAAAAAGTTAGTTTTGGTATAAGTTAGGTTTTTTCGAAAAAGTTAGTTTGGGTATAAGTTAGGTTTTTAAGAAAAAGTTAGTTTTGGTATAAGTTAGGTTTTTTCGAAAAAGTTAGTTTTGGTATAAGTTAGGTTTTTAAGAAAAAGTTAATTTTGGTATAAGTTAGGTTTTTTAGAAAAAGTTAGTTTTGGTAAAAGTTAGGTTTTTTCGAAAAAGTAAGATTTTTTAGAAAAAGTTAGTTTTGGTATAAGTTAGGTTTTTTCGAAAAAGTTAGTTTTGGTATAAGTTAGGTTTTTAAGAAAAAGTTAGATTTTTAAGAAAAAGTTAGGTTTTTAAGAAAAAGTTAGTTTTGGTATAAGTTAGGTTTTTGAGAAAAAGTTAGGTTTTTTAGAATAAGTTAGTTTTGGTAAAAGTTAGGTTTTTTCGAAAAAGTTAGTTTTGGTATAAGTAAGGTTTTTTCGAAAAAGTTAGTTTTGGTATAAGTTAGGTTTTTATGAAAAAGTTAGGTTTTTTCGAAAAAGTTAGTTTTGGTAAAAGTTAGGTTTTTATGAAAAAGTTAGGTTTTTTCGAAAAAGTTAGTTTTGGTATAAGTTAGGTTTTTATGAAAAAGTTAGTTTTGGTATAAGTTAGGTTTTTTCGAAAAAGTTAGTTTTGGTAAAAGTTAGGTTTTTTAGAAAAAGTTAGTTTTGGTATAAGTTAGGTTTTTATGAAAAAGTTAGGTTTTTTCGAAAAAGTTAGTTTTGTTAAAAGTTAGGTTTTTAAGAAAAAGTTAGTTTTGGTATAAGTAAGGTTTTTTCGAAAAAGTTAGTTTTGGTATAAGTTAGGTTTTTATGAAAAAGTTAGGTTTTTTCGAAAAAGTTAGTTTTGGTATAAGTTAGGTTTTTTCGAAAAAGTAAGGTTTTTTAGAAAAAGTTAGTTTTGGTATAAGTTAGGTTTTTATGAAAAAGTTAGTTTTGGTATAAGTTAGGTTTTTTAGAAAAAGTTAGGTTTTTTCGAAAAAGTTAGTTTTGGTAAAAGTTAGGTTTTTTCGAAAAAGTTCGGTTTTTAAGAAAAAGTTAGATTTGGTATATGTTAGGTTTTTAAGAAAAAGTTAGTTTTGGTATAAGTTAGGTTTTTTCGAAAAAGTTAGTTTTGGTATAAGTTAGGTTTTTAAGAAAAAGTTAGATTTTTAAGAAAAAGTTAGGTTTTTAAGAAAAAGTTAGTTTTGGTATAAGTTAGGTTTTTGAGAAAAAGTTAGGTTTTTTAGAAAAAGTTAGTTTTGGTATAAGTTTGGTTTTTTTGAAAAAGTTAGTTTTTTTATAAGTTAGGTTTTTTCGAAAAAGTTAGTTTTGGTATAAGTTAGGTTTTTGAGAAAAAGTTAGTTTTGGTATAAGTTAGGTTTTTTCGAAAAAGTTAGTTTTGGTATAAGTTAGGTTTTTTCGAAAAAGTTAGTTTTGGTATAAGTTAGGTTTTTTAGAAAAAGTTAGTTTTGGTATAAGTTAGGTTTTTTCGAAAAAGTTAGTTTTGGTATAAGTTAGGTTTTTTCGAAAAAGTTAGTTTTGGTATAAGTTAGGTTTTTTCGAAAAAGTTAGTTTTGGTATAAGTTAGGTTTTTTCGAAAAAGTTAGTTTTGGTATAAGTTAGGTTTTTTTAGAAAAAGTTAGTTTTGGTATAAGTAAGGTTTTTTAGAAAAAGTTAGGTTTTTTCGAAAAAGTTAGTTTTGGTATAAGTTAGGTTTTTTCGAAAAAGTTAGTTTTGGTATAAGTTAGGTTTTTTCGAAAAAGTTAGTTTTGGTATAAGTTAGGTTTTTTCGAAAAAGTTAGTTTTGGTATAAGTTAGGTTTTTTCGAAAAAGTTAGTTTTGGTATAAGTTAGGTTTTTTCGAAAAAGTTAGTTTTGGTATAAGTTAGGTTTTTTCGAAAAAGTTAGTTTTGGTATAAGTTAGGTTTTTTTAGAAAAAGTTAGTTTTGGTATAAGTAAGGTTTTTTAGAAAAAGTTAGGTTTTTTCGAAAAAGTTAGTTTTGGTATAAGTTAGGTTTTTTCGAAAAAGTTAGTTTTGGTATAAGTTAGGTTTTTTCGAAAAAGTTAGTTTTGGTATAAGTTAGGTTTTTTCGAAAAAGTTAGTTTTGGTATAAGTTAGGTTTTTTCGAAAAAGTTAGTTTTGGTATAAGTTAGGTTTTTTCGAAAAAGTTAGTTTTGGTATAAGTTAGGTTTTTTCGAAAAAGTTAGTTTTGGTATAAGTTAGGTTTTTTAGAAAAAGTTAGGTTTTTTCGAAAAAGTTAGTTTTGGTATAAGTTAGGTTTTTAAGAAAAAGTTAGTTTTGGTATAAGTTAGGTTTTTTAGAAAAAGTTAGTTTTGGTATAAGTTAGGTTTTTTCGAAAAAGTTAGTTTTGGTATAAGTTAGGTTTTTTTAGAAAAAGTTAGTTTTGGTATAAGTTAGGTTTTTTCGAAAAAGTTAGTTTTGGTATAAGTTAGGTTTTTTCGAAAAAGTTAGTTTTGGTATAAGTTAGGTTTTTTCGAAAAAGTTAGTTTTGGTATAAGTTAGGTTTTTTTAGAAAAAGTTAGTTTTGGTATAAGTAAGGTTTTTTAGAAAAAGTTAGGTTTTTTCGAAAAAGTTAGTTTTGGTATAAGTTAGGTTTTTTCGAAAAAGTTAGTTTTGGTATAAGTTAGGTTTTTTCGAAAAAGTTAGTTTTGGTATAAGTTAGGTTTTTTCGAAAAAGTTAGTTTTGGTATAAGTTAGGTTTTTTCGAAAAAGTTAGTTTTGGTATAAGTTAGGTTTTTTTAGAAAAAGTTAGTTTTGGTATAAGTAAGGTTTTTTAGAAAAAGTTAGGTTTTTTCGAAAAAGTTAGTTTTGGTATAAGTTAGGTTTTTTCGAAAAAGTTAGTTTTGGTATAAGTTAGGTTTTTTCGAAAAAGTTAGTTTTGGTATAAGTTAGGTTTTTTCGAAAAAGTTAGTTTTGTTATAAGTTAGGTTTTTTCGAAAAAGTTAGTTTTGGTATAAGTTAGGTTTTTTCGAAAAAGTTAGTTTTGGTATAAGTTAGGTTTTTTAGAAAAAGTTAGTTTTGGTATAAGTAAGGTTTTTTAGAAAAAGTTAGGTTTTTTCGAAAAAGTTAGTTTTGGTATAAGTTAGGTTTTTAAGAAAAAGTTAGTTTTGGTATAAGTTAGGTTTTTTAGAAAAAGTTAGTTTTGGTATAAGTTAGGTTTTTTCGAAAAAGTTAGTTTTGGTATAAGTTAGGTTTTTTTAGAAAAAGTTAGTTTTGGTATAAGTAAGGTTTTTTAGAAAAAGTTAGGTTTTTTCGAAAAAGTTAGTTTTGGTATAAGTTAGGTTTTTTCGAAAAAGTTAGTTTTGGTATAAGTTAGGTTTTTTCGAAAAAGTTAGTTTTGGTATAAGTTAGGTTTTTTCGAAAAAGTTAGTTTTGGTATAAGTTAGGTTTTTTTAGAAAAAGTTAGTTTTGGTATAAGTAAGGTTTTTTAGAAAAAGTTAGGTTTTTTCGAAAAAGTTAGTTTTGGTATAAGTTAGGTTTTTTCGAAAAAGTTAGTTTTGGTATAAATTAGGTTTTTTCGAAAAAGTTAGTTTTGGCATAAGTTAGGTTTTTTCGAAAAAGTTAGTTTTGGTATAAGTAAGGTTTTTTAGAAAAAGTTAGGTTTTTTCGAAAAAGTTAGTTTTGGTATAAGTTAGGTTTTTTCGAAAAAGTTAGTTTTGGTATAAGTTAGGTTTTTTCGAAAAAGTTAGTTTTGGTATAAGTTAGGTTTTTTCGAAAAAGTTAGTTTTGGTATAAGTTAGGTTTTTTCGAAAAAGTTAGTTTTGGTATAAGTTAGGTTTTTTCGAAAAAGTTAGTTTTGGTATAAGTTAGGTTTTTTCGAAAAAGTTAGTTTTGGTATAAGTTAGGTTTTTTTAGAAAAAGTTAGTTTTGGTATAAGTAAGGTTTTTTAGAAAAAGTTAGTTTTGGTAAAAGTTAGGTTTTTTAGAAAAAGTTAGGTTTTTTAGAAAAAGTTAGTTTTGGTATAAGTTAGGTTTTTTCGAAAAAGTTAGTTTTGGTATAAGTTAGGTTTTTTCGAAAAAGTTAGTTTTGGTATAAGTTAGGTTTTTTCGAAAAAGTTAGTTTTGGTATAAGTTAGGTTTTTTCGAAAAAGTTAGTTTTGGTATAAATTAGGTTTTTTCGAAAAAGTTAGTTTTGGTATAAGTAAGGTTTTTTTAGAAAAAGTTAGTTTTGGTATAAGTTAGGTTTTTAAGAAAAAGTTAGTTTTGGTATAAGTTAGGTTTTTTCGAAAAAGTTAGTTTTGGTATAAGTTAGGTTTTTATGAAAAAGTTAGGTTTTTTCGAAAAAGTTAGTTTTGGTATAAGTTAGGTTTTTATGAAAAAGTTAGTTTTGGTATAAGTTAGGTTTTTTCGAAAAAGTTAGTTTTGGTAAAAGTTAGGTTTTTTAGAAAAAGTTAGTTTTGGTATAAGTTAGGTTTTTATGAAAAAGTTAGGTTTTTTCGAAAAAGTTAGTTTTGTTAAAAGTTAGGTTTTTAAGAAAAAGTTAGTTTTGGTATAAGTAAGGTTTTTTCGAAAAAGTTAGTTTTGGTATAAGTTAGGTTTTTATGAAAAAGTTAGGTTTTTTCGAAAAAGTTAGTTTTGGTAGAAGTTAGGTTTTTTCGAAAAAGTAAGGTTTTTTAGAAAAAGTTAGTTTTGGTATAAGTTAGGTTTTTATGAAAAAGTTAGTTTTGGTATAAGTTAGGTTTTTTCGAAAAAGTTAGTTTTGGTATAAGTTAGGTTTTTTAGAAAAAGTTAGGTTTTTAAGAAAAAGTTAATTTTGGTATAAGTTAGGTTTTTGAGAAAAAGTTAGGTTTTTGAGAAAAAGCTAGGTTTTTTAGAATAAGTTAGTTTTGGTAAAAGTTAGGTTTTTTCGAAAAAGTTAGTTTTGGTATAAGTTAGGTTTTTTAGAAAAAGTTAGGTTTTTGAGAAAAAGTGAGTTTTGGTATAAGTTAGGTTTTTAAGAAAAAGTTAGGTTTTTTAGAAAAAGTTAGTTTTGGTATAAGTTAGGTTTTTTCGAAAAAGTTAGTTTTGGTAAAAGTTAGGTTTTTTAGAAAAAGTTAGTTTTGGTATAAGTTAGGTTTTTATGAAAAAGTTAGGTTTTTTCGAAAAAGTTAGTTTTGGTAAAAGTTAGGTTTTTAAGAAAAAGTTAGTTTTGGTATAAGTTAGGTTTTTAAGAAAAAGTTAGTTTTGGTATAAGTTAGGTTTTTATGAAAAAGTTTGGTTTTTTCGAAAAAGTTAGTTTTGGTAGAAGTTAGGTTTTTTCGAAAAAGTAAGGTTTTTTAGAAAAAGTTAGTTTTGGTATAAGTTAGGTTTTTATGAAAATGTTAGTTTTGGTATAAGTTGGGTTTTTTCGAAAAAGTTAGTTTTGGTATAAGTTAGGTTTTTTAGAAAAAGTTAGGTTTTTAAGAAAAAGTTAATTTTGGTATAAGTTAGGTTTTTGAGAAAAAGCTAGGTTTTTTAGAATAAGTTAGTTTTGGTAAAAGTTAGGTTTTTTCGAAAAAGTTAGTTTTGGTATAAGTTAGGTTTTTTCGAAAAAGTTAGTTTTGGTATAAGTTAGGTTTTTTAGAAAAAGTGAGTTTTGGTATAAGTTAGGTTTTTTCGAAAAAGTTAGTTTTGATATGAGTTAGGTTTTTTCGAAAAAGTTAGTTTTGGTATAAGTTAGGTTTTTTCGAAAAAGTTAGTTTTGGTATACGTTAGGTTTTTTAGAAAAAGTGAGTTTTGGTATAAGTTAGGTTTTTTCGAAAAAGTTAGTTTTTTTATAAGTTAGGTTTTTTCGAAAAAGTTAGTTTTGGTATGAGTTAGGTTTTTTCGAAAAAGTTAGTTTTGGTAAAAGTTAGGTTTTTTCGAAAAAGTTAGTTTTGGTATAAGTTAGGTTTTTTCTTAAAAGTTAGTTTTGGTATAAGTTAGGTTTTTTAGAAAAAGTTAGTTTTGGTATAAGTTAGGTTTTTTAGAAAAAGTTAGTTTTGGTATAAGTTAGGTTTTTATGAAAAAGTTAGGTTTTTTCGAAAAAGTTAGTTTTGGTAAAAGTTAGGTTTTTTCGAAAAAGTAAGGTTTTTTAGAAAAAGTTAGTTTTGGTATAAGTTAGGTTTTTTCGAAAAAGTTAGTTTGGGTATAAGTTAGGTTTTTAAGAAAAAGTTAGTTTTGGTATAAGTTAGGTTTTTTCGAAAAAGTTAGTTTTGGTATAAGTTAGTTTTTTAAGAAAAAGTTAATTTTGGTATAAGTTAGGTTTTTTAGAAAAAGTTAGTTTTGGTATAAGTTAGGTTTTTTCGAAAAAGTTAGTTTTGGTATAAGTTAGGTTTTTAAGAAAAAGTTAATTTTGGTATAAGTTAGGTTTTTTAGAAAAAGTTAGTTTTGGTAAAAGTTAGGTTTTTTCGAAAAAGTAAGATTTTTTAGAAAAAGTTAATTTTGGTATAAGTTAGGTTTTTGAGAAAAAGCTAGGTTTTTTAGAATAAGTTAGTTTTGGTAAAAGATAGGTTTTTTCGAAAAAGTTAGTTTTGGTATAAGTTAGGTTTTTTCGAAAAAGTTAGTTTTGGTATACGTTAGGTTTTTTAGAAAAAGTGAGTTTTGGTATAAGTTAGGTTTTTTCGAAAAAGTTAGTTTTTTTATAAGTTAGGTTTTTTCGAAAAAGTTAGTTTTGGTATGAGTTAGGTTTTTTCGAAAAAGTTAGTTTTGGTATAAGTTAGGTTTTTTCGAAAAAGTTAGTTTTGGTATAAGTTAGGTTTTTTCTTAAAAGTTAGTTTTGGTATAAGTTAGGTTTTTTAGAAAAAGTTAGTTTTGGTATAAGTTAGGTTTTTTAGAAAAAGTTAGTTTTGGTATAAGTTAGGTTTTTATGAAAAAGTTAGGTTTTTTCGAAAAAGTTAGTTTTGGTTAAAGTTAGGTTTTTTCGAAAAAGTAAGGTTTTTTAGAAAAAGTTAGTTTTGGTATAAGTTAGGTTTTTTCGAAAAAGTTAGTTTGGGTATAAGTTAGGTTTTTAAGAAAAAGTTAGTTTTGGTATAAGTTAGGTTTTTTCGAAAAAGTTAGTTTTGGTATAAGTTAGGTTTTTAAGAAAAAGTTAATTTTGGTATAAGTTAGGTTTTTTAGAAAAAGTTAGTTTTGGTAAAAGTTAGGTTTTTTCGAAAAAGTAAGATTTTTTAGAAAAAGTTAGTTTTGGTATAAGTTAGGTTTTTTCGAAAAAGTTAGTTTTGGTATAAGTTAGGTTTTTTAGAAAAAGTTAGTTTTGGTATAAGTTAGGTTTTTAAGAAAAAGTTAGTTTTGGTATAAGTTAGGTTTTTTAGAAAAAGTTAGTTTTGGTATAAGTTAGGTTTTTTAGAAAAAGTTAGGTTTTTTGGTAAAAGTTAGGTATTTTCGAAAAAGTTAGTTTTTTTATAAGTTAGGTTTTTTCGAAAAAGTTAGTTTTGGTAAAAGTTAGGTTTTTTCGAAAAAGTTAGGTTTTTTAGAAAAAGTTAAGTTTTTAAGAAAAAGTTAATTTTGGTATAAGTTAGGTTTTTGAGAAAAAGTTAGGTTTTTTCGAAAAAGTAAGTTTTGGTAAAAGTTAGGTTTTTTCGAAAAAGTTAGGTTTTTTCGAAAAAGTTAGTTTTGGTATAAGTTAGGTTTTTTAGAAAAAGTTAGTTTTGGTATAAGTTAGGTTTTTTAGAAAAAGTTAGGTTTTTTGGTAAAAGTTAGGTTTTTTCGAAAAAGTTAGTTTTGGTATAAGTTAGGTTTTTTCGAAAAAGTTAGTTTTGGTAAAAGTTAGGTTTTTTAGAAAAAGTTAGTTTTGGTATAAGTTAGGTTTTTAAGAAAAAGTTAGTTTTGGTATAAGTTAGGTTTTTTAGAAAAAGTTAGTTTTGGTATAAGTTAGGTTTTTTAGAAAAAGTTAGGTTTTTTGGTAAAAGTTAGGTTTTTTCGAAAAAGTTAGTTTTGGTATAAGTTAGGTTTTTTAGAAAAAGTTAGGTTTTTTCGAAAAAGTTAGTTTTGGTATAAGTTAGGTTTTTTAGAAAAAGTTAGGTTTTTTCGAAAAAGTTAGTTTTGGTATAAGTTAGGTTTTTTAGAAAAAGTTAGTTTTGGTATAAGTTAGGTTTTTAAGAAAAAGTTAGTTTTGGTATAAGTTAGGTTTTTTCGAAAAAGTTAGTTTTGGTATAAGTTAGGTTTTTACGAAAAAGTTAGGTTTTTTAGAAAAAGTTAGTTTTGGTATAAGTTAGGTTTTTTCGAAAAAGTTAGTTTTGGTATAAGTTAGGTTTTTAAGAAAAAGTTAGGTTTTTTCGAAAAAGTTAGTTTTGGTATAAGTTAGGTTTTTTCGAAAAAGTTAGGTTTTTTCGAAAAAGTTAGTTCTGGTATAAGTTAGGTTTTTAAGAAAAAGTTAGTTTTGGTATAAGTTAGGTTTTTTAGAAAAAGTTAGTTTTGGTATAAGTTAGGTTTTTTCGAAAAAGTTAGTTTTGGTATAAGTTAGGTTTTTAAGAAAAAGTTAGTTTTGGTATAAGTTAGGTTTTTTCGAAAAAGTTAGTTTTGGTATAAGTTAGGTTTTTTCGAAAAAGTTAGATTTTTTAGAAAAAGTTAGTTTTGGTATAAGTTAGGTTTTTTCGAAAAAGTTAGTTTTGGTATAAGTTAGGTTTTTAAGAAAAAGTTAGGTTTTTTCGAAAAAGTTAGTTTTGGTATAAGTTAGGTTTTTTAGAAAAAGTTAGGTTTTTTCGAAAAAGTTAGTTTTGGTATAAGTTAGGTTTTTTCGAAAAAGTTAGATTTTTTAGAAAAAGTTAGTTTTGGTATAAGTTAGGTTTTTTCGAAAAAGTTAGTTTTGGTATAAGTTAGGTTTTTTCGAAAAAGTTAGTTTTGGTATAAGTTAGGTTTTTTCGAAAAAGTTAGATTTTTTAGAAAAAGTTAGTTTTGGTATAAGTTAGGTTTTTTCGAAAAAGTTAGTTTTGGTATAAGTTAGGTTTTTAAGAAAAAGTTAGGTTTTTTCGAAAAAGTTAGTTTTGGTATAAGTTAGGTTTTTTCGAAAAAGTTAGATTTTTTAGAAAAAGTTAGTTTTGGTATAAGTTAGGTTTTTTCGAAAAAGTTAGTTTTGGTATAAGTTAGGTTTTTTAGAAAAAGTTAGGTTTTTTCGAAAAAGTTAGTTTTGGTATAAGTTAGGTTTTTTAGAAAAAGTTAGGTTTTTTCGAAAAAGTTAGTTTTGGTATAAGTTAGGTTTTTTCGAAAAAGTTAGGTTTTTTCGAAAAAGTTAGTTTTGGTATAAGTTAGGTTTTTAAGAAAAAGTTAGTTTTGGTATAAGTTAGGTTTTTAAGAAAAAGTTAGATTTTTAAGAAAAAGTTAGGTTTTTAAGAAAAAGTTAGTTTTGGTATAAGTTAGGTTTTTGAGAAAAAGTTAGGTTTTTTATAATAAGTTAGTTTTGGTAAAAGTTAGGTTTTTTAGAAAAAGTTAGGTTTTTTCGAGAAAGTTAGTTTTGGTATAAGTTAGGTTTTTTCGAAAAAGTTAGTTTGGGTATAAGTTAGGTTTTTAAGAAAAAGTTAGTTTTGGTATAAGTTAGGTTTTTTCGAAAAAGTTAGTTTTGGTATAAGTTAGGTTTTTAAGAAAAAGTTAATTTTGGTATAAGTTAGGTTTTTTAGAAAAAGTTAGTTTTGGTATAAGTTAGGTTTTTTCGAAAAAGTTAGTTTTGGTATAAGTTAGGTTTTTATGAAAAAGTTAGTTTTGGTATAAGTTAGGTTTTTTCGAAAAAGTTAGTTTTGGTATAAGTTAGGTTTTTTAGAAAAAGTTAGTTTTGGTATAAGTTAGGTTTTTTAGAAAAAGTTAGTTTTGGTATAAGTTAGGTTTTTATGAAAAAGTTAGTTTTGGTATAAGTTAGGTTTTTTCGAAAAAGTTAGTTTTGGTAAAAGTAAGGTTTTTTAGAAAAAGTTAGTTTTGGTATAAGTTAGGTTTTTTCGAAAAAGTTAGTTTTGGTATAAGTTAGGTTTTTAAGAAAAAGTTAGTTTTGGTATAAGTTAGGTTTTTTAGAAAAAGTTAGTTTTGGTATAAGTTAGGTTTTTTCGAAAAAGTTAGTTTTGGTATAAGTTAGGTTTTTTAGAAAAAGTTAGTTTTGGTATAAGTTAGGTTTTTTCGAAAAAGTTAGTTTTGGTATAAATTAGGTTTTTGAGAAAAAGTTAGTTTTGGTATAAGTTAGGTTTTTTCGAAAAAGTTAGTTTTGGTATAAGTTAGGTTTTTGAGAAAAAGTTAGTTTTGGTATAAATTAGGTTTTTTCGAAAAAGTTAGTTTTGGTATAAGTTAGGTTTTTAAGAAAAAGTTAGTTTTGGTATAAGTTAGGTTTTTTAGAAAAAGTTAGGTTTTTTCGAAAAAGTTAATTTTGGTATAAGTTAGGTTTTTGAGAAAAAGTTAGGTTTTTTAGAATAAGTTAGTTTTGGTAAAAGTTAGGTTTTTTAGAAAAAGTTAGTTTTGGTATAAGTTAGGTTTTTTCGAAAAAGTTAGTTTTGGTATAAGTTAGGTTTTTAAGAAAAAGTTAGTTTTGGTATAAGTTAGGTTTTTTAGAAAAAGTTAGTTTTGGTATAAGTTAGGTTTTTTAGAAAAAGTTAGTTTTGGTATAAGTTAGGTTTTTTCGAAAAAGTTAGTTTTGGTATAAGTTAGGTTTTTTCGAAAAAGTTAGTTTTGGTATAAATTAGGTTTTTTCGAAAAAGTTAGTTTTGGTATAAGTTAGGTTTTTTAGAAAAAGTTAGTTTTGGTAAAAGTTAGGTTTTTTCGAAAAAGTAAGGTTTTTTAGAAAAAGTTAGTTTTGGTATAAGTTAGGTTTTTTCGAAAAAGTTAGTTTTTTTATAAGTTAGGTTTTTTAGAAAAAGTTAGTTTTTTTATAAGTTAGGTTTTTTCGAAAAAGTTAGTTTTGGTAAAAGTTAGGTTTTTTCGAAAAAGTAAGGTTTTTTAGAAAAAGTTAGTTTTGGTATAAGTTAGGTTTTTTCGAAAAAGTTAGTTTGGGTATTAGTTAGGTTTTTAAGAAAAAGTTAGTTTTGGTATAAGTTAGGTTTTTTCGAAAAAGTTAGTTTTGGTATAAGTTAGGTTTTTGAAAAAAAGTTAGTTTTGGTATAAGTTAGGTTTTTTCGAAAAAGTTAGTTTTGGTATAATTTAGGTTTTTTCGAAAAAGTTAGTTTTGGTATAAATTAGGTTTTTTCGAAAAAGTTAGTTTTGGTATAAGTTAGGTTTTTTCGAAAAAGTTAGTTTTGGTATAAGTAAGGTTTTTTAGAAAAAGTTAGTTTTGGTATAAGTTAGGTTTTTTAGAAAAAGTGAGTTTTGGTATAAGTTAGGTTTTTTCGAAAAAGTTAGTTTTTTTATAAGTTAGGTTTTTTCGAAAAAGTTAGTTTTGGTATGAGTTAGGTTTTTTCGAAAAAGTTAGTTTTGGTATAAGTTAGGTTTTTTCGAAAAAGTTAGTATTAGTATAAGTTAGGTTTTTTAGAAAAAGTTAGTTTTGGTATAAGTTAGGTTTTTTAGAAAAAGTTAGTTTTGGTAAAAGTTAGGTTTTTTAGAAAAAGTTAGTTTTGGTATAAGTTAGGTTTTTATGAAAAAGTTAGGTTTTTTCGAAAAAGTTAGTTTTGGTAAAAGTTAGGTTTTTTCGAAAAAGTTAGTTTTGGTATAAGTTAGGTTTTTTCGAAAAAGTAAGTTTTGGTAAAAGTTAGGTTTTTTCGAAAAAGTTAGGTTTTTTCAAAAAAGTTAGTTTTGGTATAAGTTAGGTTCTTTAGAAAAAGTTAGTTTTGGTATAAGTTAGGTTTTTTAGAAAAAGTTAGGTTTTTTGGTAAAAGTTAGGTTTTTTCGAAAAAGTTAGTTTTGGTATAAGTTAGGTGTTTTCGAAAAAGTTAGTTTTGGTATAAGTTAGGTTTTTTAGAAAAAGTTAGTTTTGGTAAAAGTTAGCTTTTTTCGAAAAAGTTAGTTTTGGTATAAGTTAGGTTTTTTCGAAAAAGTAAGTTTTGGTAAAAGTTAGGTTTTTTCGAAAAAGTTAGGTTTTTTCGAAAAAGTTAGTTTTGGTATAAGTTAGGTTTTTTAGAAAAAGTTAGTTTTGGTATAAGTTAGGTTTTTTAGAAAAAGTTAGGTTTTTTCGAAAAAGTTAGTTTTTTTATAAGTTAGGTTTTTTCGAAAAAGTTAGTTTTGGTATGAGTTAGGTTTTTTCGAAAAAGTTAGTTTTGGTATAAGTTAGGTTTTTTCGAAAAAGTTAGTATTGGTATAAGTTAGGTTTTTTAGAAAAAGTTAGTTTTGGTATAAGTTAGGTTTTTTAGAAAAAGTTAGTTTTGGTATAAGTTATTTTTTTTAGAAAAAGTTAGTTTTGGTATAAGTTAGGTTTTTATGAAAAAGTTAGGTTTTTTCGAAAAAGTTAGTTTTGGTAAAAGTTAGGTTTTTTCGAAAAAGTTAGTTTTGGTATAAGTTAGGTTTTTTCGAAAAAGTTAGTTTTGGTATAAGTTAGGTTTTTGAGAAAAAGTTAGTTTTGGTATAAGTTAGGTTTTTTCGAAAAAGTTAGTTTTGGTATAAGTTAGGTTTTTAAGAAAAAGTTAGTTTTGGTATAAGTTAGGTTTTTAAGAAAAAGTTAATTTTGGTATAAGTTAGGTTTTTTCGAAAAAGTTAGTTTTGGTATAAGTTAGGTTGTTATGAGAAAGTTAGGTTTTTTCGAAAAAGTTAGTTTTGGTAAAAGTTAGGTTTTTAAGAAAAAGTTAGTTTTGGTATAAGTTAGGTTTTTTCGAAAAAGTTAGTTTTGGTATAAGTTAGGTTTTTATGAAAAAGTTAGGTTTTTTCGAAAAAGTTAGTTTTGGTAAAAGTTAGGTTTTTTCGAAAAAGTAAGGTTTTTTAGAAAAAGTTAGTTTTGGTATAAGTTAGGTTTTTTCGAAAAAGTTAGTTTTGGTATAAGTTAGGTTTTTTCGAAAAAGTTAGTTTTGGTATAAGTTAGGTTTTTATGAAAAAGTTAGGTTTTTTCGAAAAAGTTAGTTTGGGTATAAGTTAGGTTTTTAAGAAAAAGTTAGTTTTGGTATAAGTTAGGTTTTTTCGAAAAAGTTAGTTTTGGTATAAGTTAGGTTTTTAAGAAAAAGTTAATTTTGGTATAAGTTAGGTTTTTTAGAAAAAGTTAGTTTTGGTAAAAGTTAGGTTTTTTCGAAAAAGTAAGGTTTTTTAGAAAAAGTTAGTTTTGGTATAAGTTAGGTTTTTTCGAAAAAGTTAGTTTATTTATAAGTTAGGTTTTTTCGAAAAAGTTAGTTTTGGTAAAAGTTAGGTTTTTTCGAAAAAGTTAGTTTTGGTATAAGTTAGGTTTTTTCGAAAAAGTTAGTTTTGGTATAAGTTAGGTTTTTTCGAAAAAGTTAGTTTTGGTATAAGTTAGGTTTTTTCGAAAAAGTTAGTTTTGGTATAAGTTAGGTTTTTCCGAAAAAGTTAGTTTTGGTATAAGTTAGGTTTTTAAGAAAAAGTTAGTTTTGGTATAAGTTAGGTTTTTTCGAAAAAGTTAGTTTTGGTATAAGTTAGGTTTTTATGAAAAAGTTAGGTTTTTTCGAAAAAGTTAGTTTTGGTAAAAGTTAGGTTTTTTCGAAAAAGTAAGGTTTTTTGAAAAAAGTTAGTTTTGGTATAAGTTAGGTTTTTTCGAAAAAGTTAGTTTTGGTATAAGTTAGGTTTTTTCGAAAAAGTTAGTTTTGGTATAAGTTAGGTTTTTTCGAAAAAGTTAGTTTTGGTATAAGTTAGGTTTTTTCGAAAAAGTTAGTTTTGGTATAAGTTAGGTTTTTATGAAAAAGTTAGGTTTTTTCGAAAAAGTTAGTTTTGGTAAAAGTTAGGTTTTTTCGAAAAAGTAAGGTTTTTTAGAAAAAGTTAGTTTTGGTATAAGTTAGGTTTTTTCGAAAAAGTTAGTTTGGGTATAAGTTAGGTTTTTAAGAAAAAGTTAGTTTTGGTATAAGTTAGGTTTTTTCGAAAAAGTTAGTTTTGGTATAAGTTAGGTTTTTAAGAAAAAGTTAATTTTGGTATAAGTTAGGTTTTTTAGAAAAAGTTAGTTTTGGTAAAAGTTAGGTTTTTTCGAAAAAGTAAGGTTTTTTAGAAAAAGTTAGTTTTGGTATAAGTTAGGTTTTTTCGAAAAAGTTAGTTTTTTTATAAGTTAGGTTTTTTCGAAAAAGTTAGTTTTGGTAAAAGTTAGGTTTTTTCGAAAAAGTTAGGTTTTTAAGAAAAAGTTAATTTTGGTATAAGTTAGGTTTTTGAGAAAAAGTTAGGTTTTTTAGAATAAGTTAGTTTTGGTAAAAGTTAGGTTTTTTCGAAAAAGTTAGTTTTGGTATAAGTTAGGTTTTTTCGAAAAAGTTAGTTTTGGAATAAGTTAGGTTTTTTAGAAAAAGTTAGTTTTGGTATAAGTTAGGTTTTTGAGAAAAAGTTAGTTTTGGTATAAGTTGGGTTTTTTAGAAAAAGTTAGTTTTGGTATAAGTTAGGTTTTTTCGAAAAAGTTAGTTTTGGTATAAGTTAGGTTTTTTCGAAAAAGTTAGTTTTGGTATAAATTAGGTTTTTTCGAAAAAGTTAGTTTTGGTATAAGTTAGGTTTTTTCGAAAAAGTTAGTTTTGGTATAAGTTAGGTTTTTTAGAAAAAGTTAGTTTTGGTATAAGTTAGGTTTTTTCGAAAAAGTTAGTTTTGGTATAAGTTAGGTTTTTTCGATAAAGTTAGTTTTGGTATAAATTAGGTTTTTTCGAAAAAGTTAGTTTTGGTATAAGTTAGGTTTTTTCGAAAAAGTTAGTTTTGGTATAAGTTAGGTTTTTAAGAAAAAGTTAGTTTTGGTATAAGTTAGGTTTTTAAGAAAAAGTTAGTTTTGGTATAAGTTAGGTTTTTTCGAAAAAGTTAGTATTGGTATAAGTTAGGTTTTTTCGAAAAAGTTAGTATTGGTATAAGTTAGGTTTTTAAGAAAAAGTTAGGTTTTTTCGAAAGAGTTAGTTTTGGTATAAGTTAGGTTTTTATGAAAAAGTTAGGTTTTTTCGAAAAAGTTAGTTTTGGTAAAAGTTAGGTTTTTAAGAGGTTTTGGGGCGGCCCGGTGGTGCATGTGAAAAACGGCGCCCGTCCACACGGCAGGGACCGGGTTCAAATCCCATCCGGACCGTCTCCCCGTAGCATGGACTGACTATCCTGCTACGTGGTAAAATAAGTCTTGATACGGCCAGGCCGTTCTAACCGAGCAAAAAAAAAAAAAAAAAAAAAAAAAAAAAAAAAAAAAAAAAAGTTAGTTTTGGTATAAGTTAGGTTTTTATGAAAAAGTTAGGTTTTTTCGAAAAAGTTAGTTTTGGTAAAAGTTAGGTTTTTTCGAAAAAGTAAGGTTTTTTAGAAAAAGTTAGTTTTGGTATAAGTTAGGTTTTTTCGAAAAAGTTAGTTTGGGTATAAGTTAGGTTTTTAAGAAAAAGTTAGTTTTGGTATAAGTTAGGTTTTTTCGAAAAAGTTAGTTTTGGTATAAGTTAGGTTTTTAAGAAAAAGTTAATTTTGGTATAAGTTAGGTTTTTTAGAAAAAGTTAGTTTTGGTAAAAGTTAGGTTTTTTCGAAAAAGTAAGGTTTTTTAGAAAAAGTTAGTTTTGGTATAAGTTAGGTTTTTTCGAAAAAGTTAGTTTTTTTATAAGTTAGGTTTTTTCGAAAAAGTTAGTTTTGGTAAAAGTTAGGTTTTTAAGAAAAAGTTAATTTTGGTATAAGTTAGGTTTTTGAGAAAAAGTTAGGTTTTTTAGAATAAGTTAGTTTTGGTAAAAGTTAGGTTTTTTCGAAAAAGTTAGTTTTGGTATAAGTTAGGTTTTTTCGAAAAAGTTAGTTTTGGTATAAGTAAGGTTTTTTAGAAAAAGTTAGTTTTGGTATAAGTTAGGTTTTTTCGAAAAAGTTAGTTTTGGTATAAATTAGGTTTTTTCGAAAAAGTTAGTTTTTTTATAAGTTAGGTTTTTTAGAAAAAGTTAGTTTTGGTATGAGTTAGGTTTTTTCGAAAAAGTTAGTTTTGGTATAAGTTAGGTTTTTTCGAAAAAGTTAGTATTGGTATAAGTTAGGTTTTTTAGAAAAAGTTAGTTTTGGTATAAGTTAGGTTTTTTAGAAAAAGTTAGTTTTGGTATAAGTTAGGTTTTTTAGAAAAAGTTAGTTTTGGTATAAGTAAGGTTTTTATGAAAAAGTTAGGTTTTTTCGAAAAAGTTAGTTTTGGTATAAGTTAGGTTTTTTCGAAAAAGTTAGTTTTGGTATAAGTTAGGTTTTTTCGAAAAAGTAAGTTTTGGTAAAAGTTAGGTTTTTTCGAAAAAGTTAGGTTTTTTGGTAAAAGTTAGGTTTTTTCGAAAAAGTTAGTTTTGGTATAAGTTAGGTTTTTTCGAAAAAGTTAGTTTTGGTATAAGTTAGGTTTTTTAGAAAAAGTTAGTTTTGGTATAAGTTAGGTTTTTAAGAAAAAGTTAGTTTTGGTATAAGTTAGGTTTTTTAGAAAAAGTTAGTTTTGGTATAAGTTAGGTTTTTTAGAAAAAGTTAGGTTTTTTGGTAAAAGTTAGGTTTTTTCGAAAAAGTTAGTTTTGGTATAAGTTAGGTTTTTTAGAAAAAGTTAGGTTTTTTCGAAAAAGTTAGTTTTGGTATAAGTTAGGTTTTTAAGAAAAAGTTAGTTTTGGTATAAGTTAGGTTTTTTCGAAAAAGTTAGTTTTGGTATAAGTTAGGTTTTTTAGAAAAAGTTAGGTTTTTTCGAAAAAGTTAGTTTTGGTATAAGTTAGGTTTTTTCGAAAAAGTTAGTTTTGGTATAAGTTAGGTTTTTAAGAAAAAGTTAGTTTTGGTATAAGTTAGGTTTTTTAGAAAAAGTTAGTTTTGGTATAAGTTAGGTTTTTTCGAAAAAGTTAGGTTTTTTCGAAAAAGTTAGTTTTGGTATAAGTTAGGTTTTTAAGAAAAAGTTAGTTTTGGTATAAGTTAGGTTTTTTCGAAAAAGTTAGTTTTGGTATAAGTTAGGTTTTTAAGAAAAAGTTAGATTTTTAAGAAAAAGTTAGGTTTTTAAGAAAAAGTTAGTTTTGGTATAAGTTAGGTTTTTGAGGAAAAGTTAGGTTTTTTATAATAAGTTAGTTTTGGTAAAAGTTAGGTTTTTTAGAAAAAGTTAGGTTTTTTCGAAAAAGTTAGTTTTTTTATAAGTTAGGTTTTTTCGAAAAAGTTAGTTTTGGTATAAGTTAGGTTTTTTCGAAAAAGTTAGTTTTGGTACAAGTTAGGTTTTTGAGAAAAAGTTAGTTTTGGTATAAGTTAGGTTTTTAAGAAAAAGTTAGGTTTTTTCGAAAAAGTTAGTTTTGGTATAAGTTAGGTTTTTAAGAAAAAGTTAGTTTTGGTATAAGTTAGGTTTTTTCGAAAAAGTTAGTTTTGGTAAAAGTAAGGTTTTTTAGAAAAAGTTAGTTTTGGTATAAGTTAGGTTTTTTCGAAAAAGTTAGTTTTGGTATAAATTAGGTTTTTTCGAAAAAGTTAGTTTTGGCATAAGTTAGGTTTTTTCGAAAAAGTTAGTTTTGGTAAAAGTTAGGTTTTTTCGAAAAAGTAAGGTTTTTTAGAAAAAGTTAGTTTTGGTATAAGTTAGGTTTTTTCGAAAAAGTTAGTTTTGGTATAAGTTGGGTTTTTTCGAAAAAGTTAGTTTTGGTATAAGTTAGGTTTTTATGAAAAAGTTAGGTTTTTTCGAAAAAGTTAGTTTTGGTATAAGTTAATTTTTTTCGAGAAAGTTAGTTTTGGTATAAGTTAGGTTTTTTCGAAAAAGTTAGTTTTGGTATAAGTTAGGTTTTTTCGAAAAAGTTAGTTTTGGTATAAGTTAGGTTTTTTAGAAAAAGTTAGTTTTGGTAAAAGTTAGGTTTTTTCGAAAAAGTAAGGTTTTTGAGAAAAAGTTAGTTTTGGTATAAGTTAGGTTTTTTCAAAAAAGTTAGTTTTGGTATAAGTTAGGTTTTTTCGAAAAAGTTAGTTTTGGTATAAGTTAGGTTTTTTCGAAAAAGTTAGTTTTGGTATAAGTTAGGTTTTTTCGAAAAAGTTAGTTTTGGTATAAGTTAGGTTTTTTCGAAAAAGTTAGTTTTGGTATAAGTTAGGTTTTTTCGAAAAAGTTAGTTTTGGTATAAGTTAGGTTTTTTCGAAAAAGTTAGTTTTGGTATAAGTTAGGTTTTTTCGAAAAAGTTAGTTTTGGTATAAGTTAGGTTTTTAAGAAAAAGTTAGTTTTGGTAAAAGTTAGGTTTTTGAGAAAAAGTTAGGTTTTTTCGAAAAAGTTAGTTTTGGTATAAGTTAGGTTTTTATGAAAAAGTTAGGTTTTTTCGAAAAAGTTAGTTTTGGTAAAAGTTAGGTTTTTTCGAAAAAGTAAGGTTTTTTAGAAAAAGTTAGTTTTGGTATAAGTTAGGTTTTTTCGAAAAAGTTAGTTTTGGTATAAGTTAGGTTTTTAAGAAAAAGTTAGTTTTGGTATAAGTTAGGTTTTTGAGAAAAAGTTAGTTTTGGTATAAGTTAGGTTTTTTCGAAAAAGTTAGTTTTGGTATAAGTTAGGTTTTTTCGAAAAAGTAAGGTTTTTTAGAAAAAGTTAGTTTTGGTATAAGTTAGGTTTTTTCGAAAAAGTTAGTTTTGGTATAAGTTAGGTTTTTAAGAAAAAGTTAGATTTTTAAGAAAAAGTTAGGTTTTTAAGAAAAAGTTAGTTTTGGTATAAGTTAGGTTTTTGAGAAAAAGTTAGGTTTTTTATAATAAGTTAGTTTTGGTAAAAGTTAGGTTTTTTAGAAAAAGTTAGGTTTTTTCGAAAAAGTTAGTTTTGGTATAAGTTAGGTTTTTTCGAAAAAGTTAGTTTTGGTATAAGTTAGGTTTTTGAGAAAAAGTTAGGTTTTTAAGAAAAAGTTAGTTTTGGTAAAAGTTAGGTTTTTTCGAAAAAGTAAGGTTTTTTCGAAAAAGTTAGGTTTTTTAGAAAAAGTTAGTTTTGGTATAAGTTAGGTTTTTTCAAAAAAGTTAGTTTTGGTATAAGTTAGGTTTTTTCGAAAAAGTTAGTTTTGGTATAAGTTAGGTTTTTGAGAAAAAGTTAGGTTTTTAAGAAAAAGTTAGTTTTGGTAAATGTTAGGTTTTTTCGAAAAAGTAAGGTTTTTTCGAAAAAGTTAGGTTTTTTAGAAAAAGTTAGTTTTGGTAAAAGTTAGGTTTTTTCGAAAAAATTAGTTTTTTTAAAAGTTAGGTTTTTTCGAAAAAGTTAGTTTTGGTATAAGTTAGGTTTTTATGAAAAAGTTAGTTTTGGTAAAAGTTAGGTTTTTTTAGAAAAAGTTAGTTTTGGTAAAAGTTAGGTTTTTTAGAAAAAGTTAGTTTTGGTATAAGTTGGGTTTTTTCTTAAAAGTTAGTTTTGGTATAAGTTAGGATTTTAGGAAAAAGTTAGTTTTGGTATAAGTTAGGTTTTTAAGAAAAAGTTAGTTTTGGTATAAGTTAGGTTTTTATGAAAAAGTTAGGTTTTTTCGAAAAAGTTAGTTTTGGTAAAAGTTAGGTTTTTAAGAAAAAGTTAGTTTTGGTATAAGTTAGGTTTTTTCGAAAAAGTTAGTTTTGGTATAAGTTAGGTTTTTATGAAAAAGTTAGGTTTTTTCGAAAAAGTTAGTTTTGGTATAAGTTAGGTTTTTTCGAAAAAGTAAGGTTTTTTAGAAAAAGTTAGTTTTGGTATAAGTTAGGTTTTTTCGAAAAAGTTAGTTTTGGTATAAGTTAGGTTTTTAAGAAAAAGTTAGTTTTGGTATAAGTTAGGTTTTTTCGAAAAAGTTAGTTTTGGTATAAGTTAGATTTTTTCGAAAAAGTTAGTTTTGGTATAAGTTAGGTTTTTTCGAAAAAGTAAGGTTTTTTAGAAAAAGTTAGTTTTGGTATAAGTTAGGTTTTTTAGAAAAAGTTAGTTTTGGTATAAGTTAGGTTTTTTCGAAAAAGTTAGTTTTGGTATAAGTTAGGTTTTTTCGAAAAAGTTAGTTTTGGTATAAATTAGGTTTTTTCGAAAAAGTTAGTTTTGGTATAAGTTAGGTTTTTTTCGAAAAAGTTAGTTTTGGTATAAGTTAGGTTTTTTCGAAAAAGTTAGTTTTGGTATAAGTTAGGTTTTTTTAGAAAAAGTTAGTTTTGGTATAAGTTAGGTTTTTAAGAAAAAGTTAGTTTTGGTATAAGTTAGGTTTTTTAGAAAAAGTTAGTTTTGGTAAAAGTTAGGTTTTTTAGAAAAAGTTAGGTTTTTTAGAAAAAGTGAGTTTTGGTATAAGTTAGGTTTTTTCGAAAAAGTAAGTTTTTTTATAAGTTAGGTTTTTTCGAAAAAGTTATTTTTGGTATGAGTTAGGTTTTTTCGAAAAAGTTAGTTTTGGTATAAGTTAGGTTTTTTCGAAAAAGTTAGTATTGGTATAAGTTAGGTTTTTTCGAAAAAGTTAGTTTTGGTATAAGTTAGATTTTTAAGAAAAAGTTAGTTTTGGTATAAGTTAGGTTTTTAGGAAAAAGTTAGTTTTGGTATAAGTTAGGTTTTTTCGAAAAAGTTAGTTTTGGTATAAGTTAGGTTTTTTCGAAAAAGTTAGTTTTGGTAAAAGTAAGGTTTTTTAGAAAAAGTTAGTTTTGGTATAAGTTAGGTTTTTTCGAAAAAGTTAGTTTTGGTATAAGTTGGGTTTTTTCGAAAAAGTTAGTTTTGGTATAAGTTAGGTTTTTAAGAAAAAGTTAGTTTTGGTATAAGTTAGGTTTTTTCGAAAAAGTTAGTTTTGGTATAAGTTAGGTTTTTTCGAAAAAGTTAGTTTTGGTATAAGTTAGGTTTTTAAGAAAAAGTTAGTTTTGGTATAAGGTAGGTTTTTTCGAAAAAGTTAGTTTTGGTATAAGTTAGGTTTTTTCGAAAAAGTTAGTTTTGGTATAAGTTAGGTTTTTTAGAAAAAGTTAGTTTTGGTATAAGTTAGGTTTTTTAGAAAAAGTTAGTTTTGGTAAAAGTTAGGTTTTTTTCGAAAAAGTAAGGTTTTTTAGAAAAAGTTAGTTTTGGTATAAGTTAGGTTTTTATGAAAAAGTTAGGTTTTTTCGAAAAAGTTAGTTTTGGTATAAGTTAGGTTTTTTCGAAAAAGTTAGTTTTGGTATAAGTTAGGTTTTTTCGAAAAAGTTAGTTTTGGTACAAGTTAGGTTTTTAAGAAAAAGTTAGTTTTGGTATAAGTTAGGTTTTTTCGAAAAAGTTAGTTTTGGTATAAGTAAGGTTTTTTAGAAAAAGTTAGTTTTGGTAAAAGTTAGGTTTTTTCGAAAAAGTAAGGTTTTTTCGAAAAAGTTAGTTTTGGTATAAGTTAGGTTTTTTCGAAAAAGTTAGTTTTGGTATAAGTTGGGTTTTTTCTTAAAAGTTAGTTTTGGTATAAGTTAGGTTTTTAAGAAAAAGTTAGTTTTGGTATAAGTTAGGTTTTTAAGAAAAAGTTAGTTTTGGTATAAGTTAGGTTTTTATGAAAAAGTTAGGTTTTTTCGAAAAAGTTAGTTTTGGTAAAAGTTAGGTTTTTAAGAAAAAGTTAGTTTTGGTATAAGTTAGGTTTTTTCGAAAAAGTTAGTTTTGGTATAAGTTAGGTTTTTAAGAAAAAGTTAGGTTTTTTCGAAAAAGTTAGTTTTGGTATAAGTTAGGTTTTTTCGAAAAAGTAAGGTTTTTTAGAAAAAGTTAGTTTTGGTATAAGTTAGGTTTTTTCGAAAAAGTTAGTTTTGGTATAAGTTAGGTTTTTTCGAAAAAGTTAGTTTTGGTATAAGTTAGGTTTTTATGAAAAAGTTAGGTTTTTTCGAAAAAGTTAGTTTTGGTATAAGTTAGGTTTTTAAGAAAAAGTTAGTTTTGGTATAAGTTAGGTTTTTTCGAAAAAGTTAGTTTTGGTATAAGTTAGGTTTTTGAGAAAAAGTTAGTTTTGGTATAAGTTAGGTTTTTTAGAAAAAGTTAGTTTTGGTATAAGTTAGGTTTTTTCGAAAAAGTTAGTTTTGGTATAAGTTAGGTTTTTTCGAAAAAGTTAGTTTTGGTATAAATTAGGTTTTTTCGAAAAAGTTAGTTTTGGTATAAGTTAGGTTTTTTTAGAAAAAGTTAGTTTTGGTATAAGTTAGGTTTTTAAGAAAAAGTTAGTTTTGGTATAAGTTAGGTTTTTTCGAAAAAGTTAGTTTTGGTATAAGTTAGGTTTTTAAGAAAAAGTTAGTTTTGGTATAAGTTAGGTTTTTTCGAAAAAGTTAGTTTTGGTATAAATTAGGTTTTTTCGAAAAAGTTAGTTTTGGTATAAGTTAGGTTTTTAAGAAAAAGTTAGTTTTGCTATAAGTTAGGTTTTTTCGAAAAAGTTAGTTTTGGTATAAGTTAGGTTTTTTCGAAAAAGTTAGTTTTGGTATAAGTTAGGTTTTTTAGAAAAAGTTAGTTTTGGTATAAGTTAGGTTTTTTAGAAAAAGTTAGTTTTGGTAAAAGTTAGGTTTTTTCGAAAAAGTAAGGTTTTTTAGAAAAAGTTAGTTTTGGTATAAGTTAGGTTTTTATGAAAAAGTTAGGTTTTTTCGAAAAAGTTAGTTTTGGTATAAGTTAGGTTTTTTCGAAAAAGTTAGTTTTGGTATAAGTTAGGTTTTTTCGAAAAAGTTAGTTTTGGTACAAGTTAGGTTTTTAAGAAAAAGTTAGTTTTGGTATAAGTTAGGTTTTTTCGAAAAAGTTAGTTTTGGTATAAGTAAGGTTTTTTAGAAAAAGTTAGTTTTGGTAAAAGTTAGTTTTGGTATAAGTTAGGTTTTTAAGAAAAAGTTAGTTTTGGTATAAGTTAGGTTTTTTCGAAAAAGTTAGTTTTGGTAAAAGTAAGGTTTTTTAGAAAAAGTTAGTTTTGGTATAAGTTAGGTTTTTTCGAAAAAGTTAGTTTTGGTATAAGTTAGGTTTTTTCGAAAAAGTTAGTTTTGGTATAAATTAGGTTTTTTCGAAAAAGTTAGTTTTGGTATAAGTTAGGTTTTTTAGAAAAAGTTAGTTTTGGTATAAGTTAGGTTTTTTCGCAAAAGTTAGTTTTGGTATAAGTTAGGTTTTTTCGAAAAAGTTAGTTTTGGTATAAATTAGGTTTTTTCGAAAAAGTTAGTTTTGGTATAAGTTAGGTTTTTAAGAAAAAGTTAGTTTTGGTATAAGTTAGGTTTTTAAGAAAAAGTTAGTTTTGGTATAAGTTAGGTTTTTTCGAAAAAGTTAGTTTTGGTATAAGTTGGGTTTTTTCTTAAAAGTTAGTTTTGGTATAAGTTAGGTTTTTAAGAAAAAGTTAGTTTTGGTATAAGTTAGGTTTTTAAGAAAAAGTTAGTTTTGGTATAAGTTAGGTTTTTATGAAAAAGTTAGGTTTTTTCGAAAAAGTTAGTTTTGGTAAAAGTTAGGTTTTTAAGAAAAAGTTAGTTTTGGTATAAGTTAGGTTTTTTCGAAAAAGTTAGTTTTGGTATAAGTTTGGTTTTTAAGAAAAAGTTAGGTTTTTTCGAAAAAGTTAGTTTTGGTATAAGTTAGGTTTTTTCGAAAAAGTAAGGTTTTTTAGAAAAAGTTAGTTTTGGTATAAGTTAGGTTTTTTCGAAAAAGTTAGTTTTGGTATAAGTTAGGTTTTTTCGAAAAAGTTAGTTTTGGTATAAGTTAGGTTTTTATGAAAAAGTTAGGTTTTTTCGAAAAAGTTAGTTTTGGTATAAGTTAGGTTTTTAAGAAAAAGTTAGTTTTGGTATAAGTTAGGTTTTTTCGAAAAAGTTAGTTTTGGTATAAGTTAGGTTTTTTCGAAAAAGTTAGTTTTGGTATAAGTTAGGTTTTTTAGAAAAAGTTAGTTTTGGTATAAGTTAGGTTTTTTCGAAAAAGTTAGTTTTGGTATAAGTTAGGTTTTTTCGAAAAAGTTAGTTTTGGTATAAATTAGGTTTTTTCGAAAAAGTTAGTTTTGGTATAAGTTAGGTTTTTTTAGAAAAAGTTAGTTTTGGTATAAGTTAGGTTTTTAAGAAAAAGTTAGTTTTGGTATAAGTTAGGTTTTTTCGAAAAAGTTAGTTTTGGTATAAGTTAGGTTTTTAAGAAAAAGTTAGTTTTGGTATAAGTTAGGTTTTTTCGAAAAAGTTAGTTTTGGTATAAGTTAGGTTTTTTCGAAAAAGTTAGTTTTGGTATAAGTTAGGTTTTTAAGAAAAAGTTAGTTTTGGTATAAGGTAGGTTTTTTCGAAAAAGTTAGTTTTGGTATAAGTTAGGTTTTTTCGAAAAAGTTAGTTTTGGTATAAGTTAGGTTTTTTAGAAAAAGTTAGTTTTGGTATAAGTTAGGTTTTTTAGAAAAAGTTAGTTTTGGTAAAAGTTAGGTTTTTTCGAAAAAGTAAGGTTTTTTAGAAAAAGTTAGTTTTGGTATAAGTTAGGTTTTTATGAAAAAGTTAGGTTTTTTCGAAAAAGTTAGTTTTGGTATAAGTTAGGTTTTTTCGAAAAAGTTAGTTTTGGTATAAGTTAGGTTTTTTCGAAAAAGTTAGTTTTGGTACAAGTTAGGTTTTTAAGAAAAAGTTAGTTTTGGTATAAGTTAGGTTTTTTCGAAAAAGTTAGTTTTGGTATAAGTAAGGTTTTTTAGAAAAAGTTAGTTTTGGTAAAAGTTAGGTTTTTTCGAAAAAGTAAGGTTTTTTAGAAAAAGTTAGTTTTGGTATAAGTTAGGTTTTTTCGAAAAAGTTAGTTTTGGTATAAGTTGGGTTTTTTCTTAAAAGTTAGTTTTGGTATAAGTTAGGTTTTTAAGAAAAAGTTAGTTTTGGTATAAGTTAGGTTTTTAAGAAAAAGTTAGTTTTGGTATAAGTTAGGTTTTTATGAAAAAGTTAGGTTTTTTCGAAAAAGTTAGTTTTGGTATAAGTTAGGTTTTTAAGAAAAAGTTAGTTTTGGTATAAGTTAGGTTTTTTCGAAAAAGTTAGTTTTGGTATAAGTTAGGTTTTTTCGAAAAAGTTAGTTTTGGTATAAGTTAGGTTTTTTCGAAAAAGTTAGTTTTGGTATAAGTTAGGTTTTTTCGAAAAAGTTAGGTTTTTTCGAAAAAGTTAGTTTTGGTATAAGTTAGGTTTTTTCGAAAAAGTTAGTTTTGGTATAAGTTAGGTTTTTTCGAAAAAGTTAGTTTTGGTATAAGTTAGGTTTTTTAGAAAAAGTTAGTTTTGGTATAAGTTAGGTTTTTTCGAAAAAGTTAGTTTTGGTATAAGTTAGGTTTTTATGAAAAAGTTAGGTTTTTTCGAAAAAGTTAGTTTTGGTAAAAGTTAGGTTTTTTCGAAAAAGTTAGTTTTGGTATAAGTTAGGTTTTTTCGAAAAAGTTAGTTTTGGTATAAGTTAGGTTTTTTCGAAAAAGTTAGTTTTGGTATAAGTTAGGTTTTTATGAAAAAGTTAGGTTTTTTCGAAAAAGTTAGTTTTGGTATAAGTTAGGTTTTTTCGAAAAAGTTAGTTTTGGTATAAGTTAGGTTTTTAAGAAAAAGTTAGTGCTGGTATAAGTTAGGTTTTTTCGAAAAAGTTAGTTTTGGTATAAGTTAGGTTTTTTCGAAAAAGTTAGTTTTGGTATAAGTTAGGTTTTTTAGAAAAAGTTAGTTTTGGTATAAGTTAGGTTTTTTCGAAAAAGTTAGTTTTGGTATAAGTTAGGTTTTTTCGAAAAAGTTAGTTTTGGTATAAGTTAGGTTTTTTTAGAAAAAGTTAGTTTTGGTATAAGTTAGGTTTTTAAGAAAAAGTTAGTTTTGGTATAAGTTAGGTTTTTTCGAAAAAGTTAGTTTTGGTATAAGTTAGGTTTTTAAGAAAAAGTTAGTTTTGGTATAAGTTAGGTTTTTAAGAAAAAGTTAGTTTTGGTATAAGTTAGGTTTTTTTAGAAAAAGTTAGTTTTGGTATAAGTTAGGTTTTTTCGAAAAAGTTAGTTTTGGTATAAGTTAGGTTTTTTAGAAAAAGTTAGTTTTGGTATAAGTTAGGTTTTTTCGAAAAAGTTAGTTTTGGTATAAGTTGGGTTTTTTCTTAAAAGTTAGTTTTGGTATAAGTTAGGTTTTTAAGAAAAAGTTAGTTTTGGTATAAGTTAGGTTTTTTCGAAAAAGTTAGTTTTGGTATAAGTTAGGTTTTTATGAAAAAGTTAGGTTTTTTCGAAAAAGTTAGTTTTGGTAAAAGTTAGGTTTTTAAGAAAAAGTTAGTTTTGGTATAAGTTAGGTTTTTTCGAAAAAGTTAGTTTTGGTATAAGTTAGGTTTTTATGAAAAAGTTAGGTTTTTTCGAAAAAGTTAGTTTTGGTATAAGTTAGGTTTTTTAGAAAAAGTTAGTTTTGGTATAAGTTAGGTTTTTTCGAAAAAGTTAGTTTTTGTATAAGTTAGGTTTTTTCGAAAAAGTAAGTTTTGGTATAAGTTAGGTTTTTATGAAAAAGTTAGGTTTTTTCGAAAAAGTTAGTTTTGGTATAAGTTAGGTTTTTTCGAAAAAGTTAGTTTTGGTATAAGTTAGGTTTTTAAGAAAAAGTTAGTTTTGGTATAAGTTAGGTTTTTTCGAAAAAGTTAGTTTTGGTATAAGTTAGGTTTTTGAGAAAAAGTTAGTTTTGGTATAAGTTAGGTTTTTTCGAAAAAGTTAGTTTTGGTATAAGTTAGGTTTTTTTAGAAAAAGTTAGTTTTGGTATAAGTTAGGTTATTAAGAAAAAGTTAGTTTTGGTATAAGTTAGGTTTTTTCGGAAAAGTTAGGTTTTTTCGAAAAAGTTAGTTTTGGTATAAGTTAGGTTTTTTCGAAAAAGTTAGTTTTGGTATAAGTTAGGTTTTTTCGAAAAAGTTAGTTTTGGTATAAGTTAGGTTTTTTAGAAAAAGTTAGTTTTGGTATAAGTTAGGTTTTTTCGAAAAAGTTAGTTTTGGTATAAGTTAGGTTTTTATGAAAAAGTTAGGTTTTTTCGAAAAAGTTAGTTTTGGTAAAAGTTAGGTTTTTTCGAAAAAGTTAGTTTTGGTATAAGTTAGGTTTTTTCGAAAAAGTTAGTTTTGGTATAAGTAAGGTTTTTTCGAAAAAGTTAGTTTTGGTATAAGTTAGGTTTTTATGAAAAAGTTAGGTTTTTTCGAAAAAGTTAGTTTTGGTATAAGTTAGGTTTTTTCGAAAAAGTTAGTTTTGGTATAAGTTAGGTTTTTAAGAAAAAGTTAGTGCTGGTATAAGTTAGGTTTTTTCGAAAAAGTTAGTTTTGGTATAAGTTAGGTTTTTTCGAAAAAGTGAGTTTTGGTATAAGTTAGGTTTTTTAGAAAAAGTTAGTTTTGGTATAAGTTAGGTTTTTTCGAAAAAGTTAGTTTTGGTATAAGTTAGGTTTTTTCGAAAAAGTTAGTTTTGGTATAAGTTAGGTTTTTTCGAAAAAGTTAGTTTTGGTATAAGTTAGGTTTTTTCGAAAAAGTTAGGTTTTTTCGAAAAAGTTAGTTTTGGTATAAGTTAGGTTTTTTCGAAAAAGTTAGTTTTGGTATAAGTTAGGTTTTTTCGAAAAAGTTAGTTTTGGTATAAGTTAGTTTTTTTTAGAAAAAGTTAGTTTTGGTATAAGTTAGGTTTTTAAGAAAAAGTTAGTTTTGGTATAAGTTAGGTTTTTTCGAAAAAGTTAGTTTTGGTATAAGTTAGGTTTTTAAGAAAAAGTTAGTTTTGGTATAAGTTAGGTTTTTAAGAAAAAGTTAGTTTTGGTATAAGTTAGGTTTTTTTAGAAAAAGTTAGTTTTGGTATAAGTTAGGTTTTTTCGAAAAAGTTAGTTTTGGTATAAGTTAGGTTTTTTAGAAAAAGTTAGTTTTGGTATAAGTTAGGTTTTTGAGAAAAAGTTAGTTTTGGTATAAGTTGGGTTTTTTCTTAAAAGTTAGTTTTGGTATAAGTTAGGTTTTTAAGAAAAAGTTAGTTTTTTTATAAGTTAGGTTTTTTCGAAAAAGTTAGTTTTGGTATAAGTTAGGTTTTTATGAAAAAGTTAGGTTTTTTCGAAAAAGTTAGTTTTGGTAAAAGTTAGGTTTTTAAGAAAAAGTTAGTTTTGGTATAAGTTAGGTTTTTTCGAAAAAGTTAGTTTTGGTATAAGTTAGGTTTTTATGAAAAAGTTAGGTTTTTTCGAAAAAGTTAGTTTTGGTATAAGTTAGGTTTTTTAGAAAAAGTTAGTTTTGGTATAAGTTAGGTTTTTTCGAAAAAGTTAGTTTTTGTATAAGTTAGGTTTTTTCGAAAAAGTTAGTTTTGGTATAAGTTAGGTTTTTATGAAAAAGTTAGGTTTTTTCGAAAAAGTTAGTTTTGGTATAAGTTAGGTTTTTTCGAAAAAGTTAGTTTTGGTATAAGTTAGGTTTTTAAGAAAAAGTTAGTTTTGGTATAAGTTAGGTTTTTCCGAAAAAGTTAGTTTTGGTATAAGTTAGGTTTTTGAGAAAAAGTTAGTTTTGGTATAAGTTAGGTTTTTTCGAAAAAGTTAGTTTTGGTATAAGTTAGGTTTTTTTAGAAAAAGTTAGTTTTGGTATAAGTTAGGTTATTAAGAAAAAGTTAGTTTTGGTATAAGTTAGGTTTTTATGAAAAAGTTAGTTTTGGTATAAGTTAGGTTTTTAAGAAAAAGTTAGTTTTGGTATAAGTTAGGTTTTTTCGAAAAAGTTAGTTTTGGTATAAGTTAGGTTTTTTAGAAAAAGTTAGTTTTGTTATAAGTTAGGTTTTTTCGAAAAAGTTAGTTTTGGTATAAGTTAGGTTTTTAGAAAAAGTTAGGTTTTTTAGAAAAAGTTAGTTTTGGTAAAAGTTAGGTTTTTTCGAAAAAGTTAGGTTTTTTAGAATAAGTTAGTTTTGGTAAAAGTTAGGTTTTTTAGAAAAAGTTAGTTTTGGTATAAGTTAAGTTTTTTCGAAAAAGTTAGGTTTTTTAGAAAAAGTTCGTTTTGGTATAAGTTAGGTTTTTAAGAAAATGTTAGTTTTGGTAAAAGTTAGGTTTTTTCGAAAAAGTTAGGTTTTTTAGAAAAAGTTAGTTTTGGTATAAATTAGGTTTTTTCGAAAAAGTTAGGTTTTTTCGAAAAAGTTAGTTTTGGTATAAGTTAGGTTTTTGAGAAAAAGTAAGTTTTGGTATGAGTTAGGTTTTTAAGATAAAGTTAGGTTTTTAAGAGAAAGTTAGGTTTTTGGAAAAAAGTTAGTTTTGGTATAATTTAGGTTTTTAAGAAAAAGTTAGGTTTTTTAGAAAAAGTTAGTTTTGGTATAAGTTAGGTTTTTTAGAAAAAGTTAGTTTTGGTATAAGTTAAGTTTTTTCGAAAAAGTTAGGTTTTTTAGAAAAAGTTCGTTTTGGTATAAGTTAGGTTTTTAAGAAAATGTTAGTTTTGGTAAAAGTTAGGTTTTTTCGAAAAAGTTAGGTTTTTTCGAAAAAGTTAGGTTTTTTAGAAAAAGTTAGTTTTGGTAAAAGTTAGGTTTTTTCGAAAAAGTTAGGTTTTTTCGAAAAAGTTAGTTTTGGTAAAAGTTAGGTTTTTTCGAAAAAGTTAGTTTTGGTAAAAGTAAGGGTTTTTCGAAAAAGTTACTTTTTTTTAGAAAAAGTTAGTTTTGGTAAAAGTAAGGTTTTTTCGAAAAAGTTAGTTATGTTAGTATGTTAGTTTAAAAAAGTAAAAGTTAGGTTTTTTCGAAAAAGTTAGGTTTTTTAGAAAAAGTTAGTTTTGGTATAAGTTAAGTTTTTTCGAAAAAGTTAGGTTTTTTAGAAAAAGTTCGTTTTGGTATAAGTTAGGTTTTTAAGAAAATGTTAGTTTTGGTAAAAGTTAGGTTTTTTCGAAAAAGTTAGGTTTTTTAGAAAAAGTTAGTTTTGGTATAAATTAGGTTTTTTCGAAAAAGTTAGGTTTTTTCGAAAAAGTTAGTTTTGGTATAAGTTAGGTTTTTGAGAAAAAGTAAGTTTTGGTATGAGTTAGGTTTTTAAGATAAACTTAGGTTTTTAAGAGAAAGTTAGGTTTTTGGAAAAAAGTTAGTTTTGGTATAATTTAGGTTTTTAAGAAAAAGTTAGGTTTTTTAGAAAAAGTTAGTTTTGGTATAAGTTAGGTTTTTTAGAAAAAGTTAGTTTTGGTATAAGTTAAGTTTTTTCGAAAAAGTTAGGTTTTTTAGAAAAAGTTCGTTTTGGTATAAGTTAGGTTTTTAAGAAAATGTTAGTTTTGGTAAAAGTTAGGTTTTTTCGAAAAAGTTAGGTTTTTTCGAAAAAGTTAGGTTTTTTAGAAAAAGTTAGTTTTGGTAAAAGTTAGGTTTTTTCGAAAAAGTTAGGTTTTTTCGAAAAAGTTAGTTTTGGTAAAAGTTAGGTTTTTTCGAAAAAGTTAGTTTTGGTAAAAGTAAGGGTTTTTCGAAAAAGTTACTTTTTTTTAGAAAAAGTTAGTTTTGGTAAAAGTAAGGTTTTTTCGAAAAAGTTAGTTATGTTAGTATGTTAGTTTAAAAAAGTAAAAGTTAGGTTTTTTCGAAAAAGTTAGGTTTTTTAGAAAAAGTTAGTTTTGGTAAAAGTTAGGGTTTTTCGAAAAATTTAGGTTTTTTAGAAAAAGTTAGTTTTGGTAAAAGTTAGGTTTTTTCGAAAAAGTTAGGTTTTTTCGAAAAAGTTAGTTTTGGTAAAAGTTAGGTTTTTTCGGAAAAGTTAGGTTTTTTAGAAAAAGTTAGTTTTGGTATAAGTTAGGTTTTTTCGAAAAAGTTAGGATTTTTAGAAAAAGTTAGTTTTGGTTAAAGTTAGGTTTTTTCGAAAAAGTTTGGTTTTTTCGAAAAAGTTAGGTTTTTTAGAAAAAGTTAGTTTTGGTATAAGTTAGGTTTTTTCGAAAAAGTTAGTTATGTTAGTATGTTAGTTTTAAAAAGTAAAAGTTAGGTTTTTTCGAAAAAGTTAGGTTTTTTAGAAAAAGTTAGTTTTCGAAAAAGTTAGGTTTTTTCGAAAAAGTTAGGTTTTTTAGAAAAAGTTAGTTTTGGTAAAAGTTAGGTTTTTTCGAAAAAGTTAGGTTTTTTCGAAAAAGTTAGTTTTGGTAAAAGTTAGGTTTTTTCGAAAAAGTTAGTTTTGGTAAAAGTAAGGGGTTTTTCGAAAAAGTTATTTTTTTTTAGAAAAAGTTAGTTTTGGTAAAAGTAAGGTTTTTTCGAAAAAGTTAGTTATGTTAGTATGTTAGTTTAAAAAAGTAAAAGTTAGGTTTTTTCGAAAAAGTTAGGTTTTTTCGAAAAAGTTAGTTTTGGTAAAAGTTAGGGTTTTTCGAAAAATTTAGGTTTTTTAGAAAAAGTTAGTTTTGGTAAAAGTTAGGTTTTTTCGAAAAAGTTAGGTTTTTTCGAAAAAGTTAGTTTTGGTAAAAGTTAGGTTTTTTCGGAAAAGTTAGGTTTTTTAGAAAAAGTTAGTTTTGGTATAAGTTAGGTTTTTTCGAAAAAGTTAGGATTTTTAGAAAAAGTTAGTTTTGGTTAAAGTTAGGTTTTTTCGAAAAAGTTTGGTTTTTTCGAAAAAGTTAGGTTTTTAGAAAAAGTTAGTTTTGGTATAAGTTAGGTTTTTTCGAAAAAGTTAGTTATGTTAGTATGTTAGTTTTAAAAAGTAAAAGTTAGGTTTTTTCGAAAAAGTTAGGTTTTTTAGAAAAAGTTAGTTTTCGAAAAGTTAGGTTTTTTCGAAAAAGTTAGGTTTTTTAGAAAAAGTTAGTTTTGGTATAAGTTAGGTTTTTTCGAAAAAGTTAGTTATGATAGTATGTTAGTTTAAAAAAGTAAAAGTTAGGTTTTTTCGAAAAAGTTAGGTTTTTTAGAAAAAGTTAGTTTTCGAAAAAAATAGGTTTTTTAGAAAAAGTTAGGTTTTTAAGAAAAAAGTAAGTTTTGGTATAAGTTAGGTTTTTTCGAAAAAGTAAGGTTTTTTAGAAAAAGTAAGTTTTGGTATAAGTTAGGTTTTTTCCAAAAAGTTAGGTTTTTTCGAAAAAGTTAGTTTTGGTAAAAGTTAGGTTTTTTCGAAAAAGTTAGGATTTTTAAAAAAAGTTAGTTTTGGTAAAAGTTAGGTTTTTTCGAAAAAGTTAGGTTTTTTAGAAAAAGTTAAGTTTTCTCGAAAAAGTGAGGATTTTTAGAAAAAGTTAGTTTTGGTAAAAGTTAGGTTTTTTCGAAAAAGTTAGGTTTTTTAGAAAAAGTTAGTTTTGTTAGTTGGTTAGTTTAAAAAAGTAAAAGTTAGGTTTTTTCGAAAAAGTTAGGTTTTTTAGAAAAAGTTAGTTTTGGTAAAAGTTAGGTTTTTTCGAAAAAGTTAGTTTTGGTAAAAGTTAGGTTTTTTAGAAAAAGTTAGTTTTGTTAGTTTGTTAGTTTAAAAAAGTAAAAGTTAGGTTTTTTCGGAAAAGTTAGGTTTTTTAGAAAAAGTTAGTTTTGGTAAAAGTTAGGTTTTTTCGAAAAAGTTAGGTTTTTTAGAAAAAGTTAGTTTTGGTATAAGTTAGGTTTTTTCGAAAAAGTTAGGTTTTTTCGAAAAAGTTAGGTTTTTTAGAAAAAGTTAATTTTGGTATAAGTTAGGTTTTTTCGAAAAAGTTAGGTTTTTTAGAAAAAGTTAGTTTTGGTATAAGTTAGGTTTTTTCGAAAAAGTTAGTTTTGGTATAAGTTAGGTTTTTAAGAAAAAGTTAGTTTTGGTATAAGTTAGGTTTTTAGAAAAAGTTAGGTTTTTTAGAAAAAGTTAGTTTTGGTAAAAGTTAGGTTTTTGCGAAAAAGTTAGGTTTTTTAGAATAAGTTAGTTTTGGTAAAAGTTAGGTTTTTTAGAAAAAGTTAGTTTTGGTATAAGTTATTTTTTTTCGAAAAAGTTGGGTTTTTTAGAAAAAGTTAGTTTTGGAAAAAGTTAGGTTTTTTCGAAAAAGTTAGGTTTTTTAGAATAAGTTAGTTTTGGTAAAAGTTAGGTTTTTTCGAAAAAGTTAGTTTTGGTAAAAGTTAGGTTTTTTCGAAAAAGTTAGGTTTTTTAGAAAAAGTTAGTTTTGGTATAAGTTAGGTTTTTTCGAAAAAGTTAGGTTTTTTCGAAAAAGTTAGTTTTGGTATAAGTTAGGTTTTTGAGAAAAAGTAAGTTTTGGTATGAGTTAGGTTTTTAAGATAAAGTTACGTTTTTAAGAGAAAGTTAGGTTTTTGAAAAAAAGTTAGTTTTGGTATAATTTAGGTTTTTAAGAAAAAGTTAGGTTTTTTAGAAAAAGTTAGTTTTGGTATAAGTTAGGTTTTTTAGAAAAAGTTAGTTTTGGTATAAGTTAAGTTTTTTCGAAAAAGTTAGGTTTTTTAGAAAAAGTTAGTTTTGGTATAAGTTAGGTTTTTTCGAAAAAGTTAGGTTTTTTAGAAAAAGTTAGTTTTGGTAAAAGTTAGGTTTTTTCGAAAAAGTTAGGTTTTTTCGAAAAAGTTAGTTTTGGTAAAAGTTAGGTTTTTTCGAAAAAGTTAGTTTTGGTAAAAGTAAGGGTTTTTCGAAAAAGTTAGTTTTTTTAGAAAAAGTTAGTTTTGGTATAAGTTAGGTTTTTTCGAAAAAGTTAGGTTTTTTCGAAAAAGTTAGGTTTTTTAGAAAAAGTTAGTTTTGGTATAAGTTAGGTTTTTTCGAAAAAGTTAGGTTTTTTCGAAAAAGTTAGGTTTTTTAGAAAAAGTTAGTTTTGGTATAAGTTAGGTTTTTTCGAAAAAGTTAGGTTTTTTAGAAAAAGTTAGTTTTGGTATAAGTTAGGTTTTTTCGAAAAAGTTAGTTTTGGTATAAGTTAGGTTTTTAAGAAAAAGTTAGTTTTGGTATAAGTTAGGTTTTTAGAAAAAGTTAGGTTTTTTAGAAAAAGTTAGTTTTGGTAAAAGTTAGGTTTTTGCGAAAAAGTTAGGTTTTTTAGAAAAAGTTAGTTTTGGTATAAGTTAGGTTTTTTAGAAAAAGTTAGTTTTGGTATAAGTTAGGTTTTTTCGAAAAAGTTAGGTTTTTTAGAAAAAGTTAGTTTTGGTATAAGTTAGGTTTTTTAGAAAAAGTTAGTTTTGGTATAAGTTAGGTTTTTTCGAAAAAGTTAGTTTTGGTATAAGTTAGGTTTTTAAGAAAAAGTTAGTTTTGGTATAAGTTAGGTTTTTTCGAAAAAGTTAGGTTTTTTAGAAAAAGTTAGTTTTGGTAAAAGTTAGGTTTTTTAGAAAAAGTTAGTTTTGGTATAAGTTATTTTTTTTCGAAAAAGTTGGGTTTTTTAGAAAAAGTTAGTTTTGGTAAAAGTTAGGTTTTTTCGAAAAAGTTAGGTTTTTTAGAATAAGTTAGTTTTGGTAAAAGTTAGGTTTTTTCGAAAAAGTTAGTTTTGGTAAAAGTTAGGTTTTTTCGAAAAAGTTAGGTTTTTTAGAAAAAGTTAGTTTTGGTATAAGTTAGGTTTTTTCGAAAAAGTTAGGTTTTTTCGAAAAAGTTAGGTTTTTTAGAAAAAGTTAGTTTTGGTATAAGTTAGGTTTTTTCGAAAAAGTTAGGTTTTTTAGAAAAAGTTAGTTTTGGTATAAGTTAGGTTTTTTCGAAAAAGTTAGTTTTGGTATAAGTTAGGTTTTTAAGAAAAAGTTAGTTTTGGTATAAGTTAGGTTTTTAGAAAAAGTTAGGTTTTTTAGAAAAAGTTAGTTTTGGTAAAAGTTAGGTTTTTGCGAAAAAGTTAGGTTTTTTAGAAAAAGTTAGTTTTGGTATAAGTTAGGTTTTTTAGAAAAAGTTAGTTTTGGTATAAGTTAGGTTTTTTCGAAAAAGTTAGGTTTTTTAGAAAAAGTTAGTTTTGGTATAAGTTAGGTTTTTTAGAAAAAGTTAGTTTTGGTATAAGTTAGGTTTTTTCGAAAAAGTTAGTTTTGGTATAAGTTAGGTTTTTAAGAAAAAGTTAGTTTTGGTATAAGTTAGGTTTTTTCGAAAAAGTTAGGTTTTTTAGAAAAAGTTAGTTTTGGTAAAAGTTAGGTTTTTTAGAAAAAGTTAGTTTTGGTATAAGTTATTTTTTTTCGAAAAAGTTGGGTTTTTTAGAAAAAGTTAGTTTTGGTAAAAGTTAGGTTTTTTCGAAAAAGTTAGGTTTTTTAGAATAAGTTAGTTTTGGTAAAAGTTAGGTTTTTTCGAAAAAGTTAGTTTTGGTAAAAGTTAGGTTTTTTTCGAAAAAGTTAGGTTTTTTAGAAAAAGTTAGTTTTGGTATAAGTTAGGTTTTTTCGAAAAAAGTTAGGTTTTTTCGAAAAAGTTAGTTTTGGTATAAGTTAGGTTTTTGAGAAAAAGTAAGTTTTGGTATGAGTTAGGTTTTTAAGATAAAGTTAGGTTTTTAAGAGAAAGTTAGGTTTTTGAAAAAAAGTTAGTTTTGGTATAATTTAGGTTTTTAAGAAAAAGTTAGGTTTTTTAGAAAAAGTTAGTTTTGGTATACGTAAGGTTTTTTAGAAAAAGTTAGTTTTGGTATAAGTTAAGTTTTTTCGAAAAAGTTAGGTTTTTTAGAAAAAGTTCGTTTTGGTATAAGTTAGGTTTTTAAGAAAATGTTAGTTTTGGTAAAAGTTAGGTTTTTTCGAAAAAGTTAGGTTTTTTAGAAAAAGTTAGTTTTGGTAAAAGTTAGGTTTTTTCGAAAAAGTTAGGTTTTTTCGAAAAAGTTAGTTTTGGTAAAAGTTAGGTTTTTTCGAAAAAGTTAGTTTTGGTAAAAGTAAGGGTTTTTCGAAAAAGTTAGTTTTTTTAGAAAAAGTTAGGTTTTTTAGAAAAAGTTAGTTTTGGTAAAAGTAAAGGTTTTTCGAAAAAGTTAGGTTTTTTCGAAAAAGTTGGGTTTTTTAGAAAAAGTTAGTTTTGGTAAAAGTTAGGTTTTTTAGAAAAAGTTAGTTTTGGTATAAGTTAGGTTTTTTCGAAAAAGTTAGTTATGATAGTATGTTAGTTTAAAAAAGTAAAAGTTAGGTTTTTTCGAAAAAGTTAGGTTTTTTAGAAAAAGTTAGTTTTCGAAAAAAATAGGTTTTTTAGAAAAAGTTAGGTTTTTAAGAAAAAAGTAAGTTTTGGTATAAGTTAGGTTTTTTCGAAAAAGTAAGGTTTTTTAGAAAAAGTAAGTTTTGGTATAAGTTAGGTTTTTTCCAAAAAGTTAGGTTTTTTCGAAAAAGTTAGTTTTGGTAAAAGTTAGGTTTTTTCGAAAAAGTTAGGATTTTTAAAAAAAGTTAGTTTTGGTAAAAGTTAGGTTTTTTCGAAAAAGTTAGGTTTTTTAGAAAAAGTTAAGTTTTCTCGAAAAAGTGAGGATTTTTAGAAAAAGTTAGTTTTGGTAAAAGTTAGGTTTTTTCGAAAAAGTTAGGATTTTTAGAAAAAGTTAATTTTGGTAAAAGTAAGGTTTTTTAGAAAAAGTTAGGTTTTTTAGAAAAAGTTAGTTTTGGTAAAAGTTAGGTTTTTTCGAAAAAGTTAGGTTTTTTAGAAAAAGTTAGTTTTGGTAAAAGTTAGGTTTTTTCGAAAAAGTTAGGTTTTTTAGAAAAAGTTAGTTTTGTTAGTTGGTTAGTTTAAAAAAGTAAAAGTTAGGTTTTTTCGAAAAAGTTAGGTTTTTTAGAAAAAGTTAGTTTTGGTATAATTTAGGTTTTTTCGAAAAAGTTAGGTTTTTTAGAAAAAGTTCGTTTTGGTATAAGTTAGGTTTTTTCGAAAAAGTTAGGTTTTTTAGAAAAAGTTAGTTTTGGTAAAAGTTAGGTTTTTTCGAAAAAGTTAGGTTTTTTCGAAAAAGTTAGTTTTGGTAAAAGTTAGGTTTTTTCGAAAAAGTTAGTTTTGGTAAAAGTAAGGGTTTTTCGAAAAAGTTAGGTTTTTTCGAAAAAGTTAGTTTTGGTAAAAGTTAGGTTTTTTCGAAAAAGTTAGTTTTGGTAAAAGTAAGGGTTTTTCGAAAAAGTTAGTTTTTTTAGAAAAAGTTAGTTTTGGTATAAGTTAGGTTTTTTCGAAAAAGTTAGGTTTTTTAGAAAAAGTTCGTTTTGGTATAAGTTAGGTTTTTTCGAAAAAGTTAGGTTTTTTAGAAAAAGTTAGTTTTGGTAAAAGTTAGGTTTTTTCGAAAAAGTTAGGTTTTTTCGAAAAAGTTAGTTTTGGTAAAAGTTAGGTTTTTTCGAAAAAGTTAGTTTTGGTAAAAGTAAGGGTTTTTCGAAAAAGTTAGTTTTTTTAGAAAAAGTTAGTTTTGGTATAAGTTAGGTTTTTTCGAAAAAGTTAGGTTTTTTCGAAAAAGTTAGGTTTTTTAGAAAAAGTTAGTTTTGGTATAAGTTAGGTTTTTTCGAAAAAGTTAGGTTTTTTCGAAAAAGTTAGGTTTTTTAGAAAAAGTTAGTTTTGGTATAAGTTAGGTTTTTTAGAAAAAGTTAGTTTTGGTATAAGTTAGGTTTTTTCGAAAAAGTTAGTTTTGGTATAAGTTAGGTTTTTAAGAAAAAGTTAGTTTTGGTATAAGTTAGGTTTTTAGAAAAAGTTAGGTTTTTTCGAAAAAGTTAGTTTTGGTAAAAGTTAGGTTTTTGCGAAAAAGTTAGGTTTTTTAGAATAAGTTAGTTTTGGTAAAAGTTAGGTTTTTTAGAAAAAGTTAGTTTTGGTATAAGTTATTTTTTTTCGAAAAAGTTGGGTTTTTTAGAAAAAGTTAGTTTTGGTAAAAGTTAGGTTTTTTCGAAAAAGTTAGGTTTTTTAGAATAAGTTAGTTTTGGTAAAAGTTAGGTTTTTTCGAAAAAGTTAGTTTTGGTAAAAGTTAGGTTTTTTCGAAAAAGTTAGGTTTTTTAGAAAAAGTTAGTTTTGGTATAAGTTAGGTTTTTTCGAAAAAGTTAGTTTTGGTATAAGTTAGGTTTTTAAGAAAAAGTTAGTTTTGGTATAAGTTAGGTTTTTAGAAAAAGTTAGGTTTTTTAGAAAAAGTTAGTTTTGGTAAAAGTTAGGTTTTTGCGAAAAAGTTAGGTTTTTTAGAATAAGTTAGTTTTGGTAAAAGTTAGGTTTTTTAGAAAAAGTTAGTTTTGGTATAAGTTATTTTTTTTCGAAAAAGTTGGGTTTTTTAGAAAAAGTTAGTTTTGGTAAAAGTTAGGTTTTTTCGAAAAAGTTAGGTTTTTTAGAATAAGTTAGTTTTGGTAAAAGTTAGGTTTTTTCGAAAAAGTTAGTTTTGGTAAAAGTTAGGTTTTTTCGAAAAAGTTAGGTTTTTTAGAAAAAGTTAGTTTTGGTATAAGTTAGGTTTTTTCGAAAAAGTTAGGTTTTTTCGAAAAAGTTAGTTTTGGTATAAGTTAGGTTTTTGAGAAAAAGTAAGTTTTGGTATGAGTTAGGTTTTTAAGATAAAGTTACGTTTTTAAGAGAAAGTTAGGTTTTTGAAAAAAAGTTAGTTTTGGTATAATTTAGGTTTTTAAGAAAAAGTTAGGTTTTTTAGAAAAAGTTAGTTTTGGTATAAGTTAGGTTTTTTAGAAAAAGTAAGTTTTGGTATAAGTTAAGTTTTTTCGAAAAAGTTAGGTTTTTTAGAAAAAGTTCGTTTTGGTATAAGTTAGGTTTTTTCGAAAAAGTTAGGTTTTTTAGAAAAAGTTAGTTTTGGTAAAAGTTAGGTTTTTTCGAAAAAGTTAGGTTTTTTCGAAAAAGTTAGTTTTGGTAAAAGTTAGGTTTTTTCGAAAAAGTTAGTTTTGGTAAAAGTTAGGTTTTTTCGAAAAAGTTAGTTTTTTTAGAAAAAGTTAGTTTTGTTATAAGTTAGGTTTTTTCGAAAAAGTTAGGTTTTTTCGAAAAAGTTAGGTTTTTTAGAAAAAGTTAGTTTTGGTATAAGTTAGGTTTTTTCGAAAAAGTTAGGTTTTTTCGAAAAAGTTAGGTTTTTTAGAAAAAGTTAGTTTTGGTATAAGTTAGGTTTTTTCGAAAAAGTTAGGTTTTTTAGAAAAAGTTAGTTTTGGTATAAGTTAGGTTTTTTCGAAAAAGTTAGTTTTGGTATAAGTTAGGTTTTTAAGAAAAAGTTAGTTTTGGTATAAGTTAGGTTTTTAGAAAAAGTTAGGTTTTTTAGAAAAAGTTAGTTTTGGTAAAAGTTAGGTTTTTGCGAAAAAGTTAGGTTTTTTAGAATAAGTTAGTTTTGGTAAAAGTTAGGTTTTTTAGAAAAAGTTAGTTTTGGTATAAGTTATTTTTTTTCGAAAAAGTTGGGTTTTTTAGAAAAAGTAAGTTTTGGTAAAAGTTAGGTTTTTTCGAAAAAGTTAGGTTTTTTAGAATAAGTTAGTTTTGGTAAAAGTTAGGTTTTTTCGAAAAAGTTAGTTTTGGTAAAAGTTAGGTTTTTTCGAAAAAGTTAGGTTTTTTAGAAAAAGTTAGTTTTGGTATAAGTTAGGTTTTTTCGAAAAAGTTAGGTTTTTTCGAAAAAGTTAGTTTTGGTAAAAGTTAGGTTTTTTCGAAAAAGTTAGGTTTTTTAGAAAAAGTAAGTTTTGGTATGAGTTAGGTTTTTAAGATAAAGTTAGGTTTTTAAGAGAAAGTTAGGTTTTTGAAAAAAAGTTAGTTTTGGTATAATTTAGGTTTTTAAGAAAAAGTTAGGTTTTTTAGAAAAAGTTAGTTTTGGTATAAGTTAGGTTTTTTAGAAAAAGTTAGTTTTGGTATAAGTTAAGTTTTTTCGAAAAAGTTAGGTTTTTTAGAAAAAGTTCGTTTTGGTATAAGTTAGGTTTTTAAGAAAATGTTAGTTTTGGTAAAAGTTAGGTTTTTTCGAAAAAGTTAGGTTTTTTAGAAAAAGTTAGTTTTGGTAAAAGTTAGGTTTTTTCGAAAAAGTTAGGTTTTTTCGAAAAAGTTAGTTTTGGTAAAAGTTAGGTTTTTTCGAAAAAGTTAGTTTTGGTAAAAGTAAGGGTTTTTCGAAAAAGTTATTTTTTTTAGAAAAAGTTAGGTTTTTTAGAAAAAGTTAGTTTTGGTAAAAGTAAAGGTTTTTCGAAAAAGTTAGGTTTTTTCGAAAAAGTTGGGTTTTTTAGAAAAAGTTAGTTTTGGTAAAAGTTAGGTTTTTTCGAAAAAGTTAGTTTTGGTAAAAGTTAGGTTTTAAAGAATAAGTTAGTTTTGGTAAAAGTTAGGTTTTTTCGAAAAAGTTAATTTTGGTATAAATTTGGTTTTTGAGAAAAAATTAGTTTTGGTATGAGTTATGTTTTTTCGAAAAAGTTGGGTTTTTTCGAAAAAGTTAGTTTTGGTATAAGTTAGGTTTTTTAGAAAAAGTTAATTTTGGTATAAGTTAGGTTTTTAAGAAAAAGTTATGTTTTTAAGAAAAAGTTAGTTTAGGTAAAAGTAAGGTTTTTTCGAAAAAGTTAGTTATGTTAGTATGTTAGTTTAAAAAAGTAAAAGTTAGGTTTTTTCGAAAAAGTTAGGTTTTTTAGAAAAAGTTAGTTTTGGTAAAAGTTATGGTTTTTCGAAAAAGTTAGGTTTTTTAGAAAAAGTTAGTTTTGGTAAAAGTTAGGTTTTTTCGAAAAAGTTAGGTTTTTTAGAAAAAGTTAGTTTTGGTAAAAGTTAGGTTTTTTCGGAAAAGTTAGGTTTTTTAGAAAAAGTTAGTTTTGGTATAAGTTAGGTTTTTTCGAAAAAGTTAGGATTTTTAGAAAAAGTTAGTTTTGGTAAAAGTTAGGTTTTTTCGAAAAAGTTTGGTTTTTTCGAAAAAGTTAGGTTTTTTAGAAAAAGTTAGTTTTGGTATAAGTTAGGTTTTTTCGAAAAAGTTAGTTATGTTAGTATGTTAGTTTAAAAAAGTAAAAGTTAGGTTTTTTTCGAAAAAGTTAGGTTTTTTAGAAAAAGTTAGTTTTCGAAAAAGTTAGGTTTTTTCGAAAAAGTTAGGTTTTTTAGAAAAAGTTAGTTTTGGTATAAGTTAGGTTTTTTCGAAAAAGTTAGGTTTTTTAGAAAAAGTAAGTTTTGGTAAAAGTTTGGTTTTTTCCAAAAAGTTAGGTTTTTTCGAAAAAGTTAGTTTTGGTAAAAGTTAGGTTTTTTCGAAAAAGTTTGGTTTTTTCGAAAAAGTTAGGTTTTTTAGAAAAAGTTAGTTTTGGTATAAGTTAGGTTTTTTCGAAAAAGTTAGTTATGTTAGTATGTTAGTTTAAAAAAGTAAAAGTTAGGTTTTTTCGAAAAAGTTAGGTTTTTTAGAAAAAGTTAGTTTTCGAAAAAGTTAGGTTTTTTCGAAAAAGTTAGGTTTTTTAGAAAAAGTTAGTTTTGGTGCAAGTTAGGTTTTTTCGAAAAAGTTAGTTATGTTAGTATGGTAGTTTAAAAAAGTAAAAGTTAGGTTTTTTCGAAAAAGTTAGGTTTTTTAGAAAAAGTTAGTTTTCGAAAAAAATAGGTTTTTTAGAAAAAGTTAGGTTTTTAAGAAAAAAGTAAGTTTTGGTATAAGTTAGGTTTTTTCGAAAAAGTTAGGTTTTTTAGAAAAAGTAAGTTTTGGTAAAAGTTTGGTTTTTTCCAAAAAGTTAGGTTTTTTCGAAAAAGTTAGTTTTGGTAAAAGTTAGGTTTTTTCGAAAAAGTTTGGTTTTTTCGAAAAAGTTAGGTTTTTTAGAAAAAGTTAGTTTTGGTATAAGTTAGGTTTTTTCGAAAAAGTTAGTTATGTTAGTATGTTAGTTTAAAAAAGTAAAAGTTAGGTTTTTTTCGAAAATGTTAGGTTTTTTAGAAAAAGTTAGTTTTCGAAAAAGTTAGGTTTTTTCGAAAAAGTTAGGTTTTTTAGAAAAAGTTAGTTTTGGTATAAGTTAGGTTTTTTCGAAAAAGTTAGTTATGATAGTATGTTAGTTTAAAAAAGTAAAAGTTAGGTTTTTTCGAAAAAGTTAGGTTTTTTAGAAAAAGTTAGTTTTCGAAAAAAATAGGTTTTTTTTCGAAAAAGTTAGGTTTTTAAGAAAAAAGTAAGTTTTGGTATAAGTTAGGTTTTTTCGAAAAAGTTAGGTTTTTTCGAAAAAGTAAGTTTTGGTAAAAGTTAGGTTTTTTCCAAAAAGTTAGGTTTTTTCGAAAAAGTTAGTTTTGGTAAAAGTTAGGTTTTTTCGAAAAAGTTAGGATTTTTAAAAAAAGTTAGTTTTGGTAAAAGTTAGGTTTTTTCGAAAAAGTTAGGTTTTTTAGAAAAAGTTAAGTTTTTTCGAAAAAGTGAGGATTTTTAGAAAAAGTTAGTTTTATTAAAAGTTAATTTTTTTCGAAAAAGTTAGGTTTTTAAGAAAAAGTTAGTTTTGGTATAAGTTAGGTTTTTTAGAAAAAGTTAGTTTTGGTAAAAGTAAGGTTTTTTCGAAAAAGTTAGGTTTTTTAGAAAAAGTTAGTTTTGTTAGTTTGTTAGTTTAAAAAAGTAAAAGTTAGGTTTTTTCGAGAAAGTAAGGTTTTTTAGAAAAAGTTAGTTTTGGTAAAAGTTAGGTTTTTTCGAAAAAGTTAGGTTTTTTAGAAAAAGTTAGTTTTGGTAAAAGTTAGGTTTTTTCGAAAAAGTTAGGTTTTTTCGAAAAAGTTAGTTTTGGTAAAAGTTAGGTTTTTTCGGAAAAGTTAGGTTTTTTAGAAAATGTTAGTTTTGGTATAAGTCAGGTTTTTTCGAAAAAGTTAGGATTTTTAGAAAAAGTTAGTTTTGGCAAAAGTAAGGGTTTTTTCGAAAAAGTTATTTTTTTTAGAAAAAGTTAGGTTTTTTAGAAAAAGTTAGTTTTGGTAAAAGTAAGGGTTTTTCGAAAAAGTTAGGTTTTTTCGAAAAAGTTAGGTTTTTTAGAAAAAGTTAGTTTTGGTAAAAGTTAGGTTTTTTCGAAAAAGTTAGTTTTGGTAAAAGTTAGGTTTTAAAGAATAAGTTAGTTTTGGTAAAAGTTAGGTTTTTTCGAAAAAGTTAGTTTTGGTATAAATTTGGTTTTTGAGAAAAAATTAGTTTTGGTATAAGTTATGTTTTTTCGAAAAAGTTGGGTTTTTTCGAAAAAGTTAGTTTTGGTATAAGTTAGGTTTTTTAGAAAAAGTTAATTTTGGTATAAGTTAGGTTTTTAAGAAAAAGTTATGTTTTTAAGAAAAAGTTAGTTTAGGTAAAAGTAAGGTTTTTTCGAAAAAGTTAGTTATGTTAGTATGTTAGTTTAAAAAAGTAAAAGTTAGGTTTTTTCGAAAAAGTTAGGTTTTTTAGAAAAAGTTAGTTTTGGTAAAAGTTAGGTTTTTCGAAAAAGTTAGGTTTTTTAGAAAAAGTTAGTTTTGGTAAAAGTTAGGTTTTTTCGAAAAAGTTAGGTTTTTTCGAAAAAGTTAGTTTTGGTAAAAGTTAGGTTTTTTCGGAAAAGTTAGGTTTTTTAGAAAATGTTAGTTTTGGTATAAGTCAGGTTTTTTCGAAAAAGTTAGGATTTTTAGAAAAAGTTAGTTTTGGTAAAAGTTAGGTTTTTTTCGAAAAAATTTGGTTTTTTCGAAATAGTTAGGTTTTTTAGAAAAAGTTAGTTTTGGTATAAGTTAGGTTTTTTCGAAAAAGTTAGTTATGTTAGTATGTTAGTTTAAAAAAGTAAAAGTTAGGTTTTTTCGAAAAAGTTAGGTTTTTTAGAAAAAGTTAGTTTTCGAAAAAGTTAGGTTTTTTCGAAAAAGTTAGGTTTTTTAGAAAAAGTTAGTTTTGGTATAAGTTAGGTTTTTTCGAAAAAGTTAGTTTTGGTATAAGTTAGGTTTTTGAGAAAAAGTTAGGTTTTTTAGAATAAGTTAGTTTTGGTATAAGTTAGGTTTTTTAGAAAAAGTTAGTTTTGGTATAAGTTAGGTTTTTTCGAAAAAGTTAGTTTTGGTAAAAGTTAGGTTTTTTAGAAAAAGTTAGTTTTGGTAAAAGTTAGGATTTTTCGAAAAAGTTAGTTTTGGTAAAAGTTAGGTTTTTTCGAAAAAGTTAGTTTTGGTATAAGTTAGGTTTTTTCAAAAAAGTTAGTTTTGGTATAAGTTATGTTTTTTCGAAAAAGTTGGGTTTTTTAGAAAAAGTTAGTTTTGATAAAAGTTAGGTTTTTTCGAAAAAGTTAGTTTTGGTATAAGTTAGGTTTTTTAGAAAAAGTTAGGTTTTTTAGAAAAGGTTAGTTTTGGTAAAAGTTATGTTTTTTCGAAAAAGTTGGGTTTTATAGAAAAAGTTAGTTTTGGTTTAAGTTAGGTTTTTTTAGAAAAAGTTAGGTTTTTTCGAAAAAGTTAGTTTTGGTAAAAGTTAGGTTTTTTCGAAAAAGTTAATTTTGGTATAAGTTAGGTTTTTTAGAAAAAGTTAATTTTGGTATAAGTTGAATTTTTAGAAAAAGTTAGGTTTTTTCGAAAAAGTTAGTTTTGGTAAAAGTTAGGTTTTTTCGAAAAAGTTAGGTTTTTTCGAAAAAGTTAGATTTGGTATAAGTTAGGTTTTTTCGAAAAAGTTAGGTTTTTTCGAACAAGTTAGGTTTTTTAGAAAAAGTTAGTTTTGGTATAAGTTAGGTTTTGGTAAAAGTTAGGTTTTTAAGAAAAAGTTTGGTTTTTAAGAAAAAGTTAGTTTTGGTATAAGTTAGGTTTTTAAGAAAAAGTTAGGTTTTTAAGAAAAAGTTAGTTTTGCTATAATTTATGATTTTTCGAAAAAGTTAGTTTTGGTAAAAGGTAAAAAAAATAAAAGGTTTTTGAGAAAAAGTTAGATTTGGTATAAGTCAGGTTTTTTCGAAAAAGTTAGGTTTTTTCGAACAAGTTAGATTTTTAGAAAAAGTTAGTTTTGGTATAAGTTAGGTTTTGGTAAAAGTTAGGTTTTTAAGAAAAAGTTAGGTTTTTAAGAAAAAGTTAGTTTTGGTATAAGTTAAGTTTTTAAGAAAAAGTTAGGTTTTTAAGAAAAAGTTAGTTTTGCTATAATTTATGTTTTTTCGAAAAAGTTAGTTTTGGTAAAAGGTAAAAAAAAGTAAAAGGTTTTTGAGAAAAAGTTAGTTTTGGTATAAGTTAGGTTTTTTCGAAAAAGTTGTGTTTTGGTATAAGTTAGGTTTTTAAGAAAAAGTTAGGTTTTTAAGAAAAAGTTAGTTTTGGTATAAGTTAGGTTTTTGAGAAAAAGTTAGGTTTTTTAGAATAAGTTAGTTTTGGTAAAAGTTAGGTTTTTTCGAAAAAGTTAGTTTTGGTATAAGTTAGGTTTTTTCGAAAAAGTAAGTTTTGGTTAAAGTTAGGTTTTTTCGAAAAAGTTAGGTTTTTTCGAAAAAGTTAGTTTTGGTATAAGTTAGGTTTTTGAGAAAAAGTTAGTTTTGGTATGAGTTAGGTTTTTTAGAAAAAGTTGGGTTTTTTCGAAAAAGTTAGTTTTGGTATAAGTTAGGTTTTTTCGAAAAAGTTAGTTTTGGTATAAGTTAGGTTTTTGAGAAAAAGTTAGGTTTTTTCGAAAAAGTTAGTTTTGGTATAAGTAAGGTTTTTTCGAAAAAGTTAGTTTTGGTATAAGTTAGGTTTTTGAGAAAAAGTTAGGTTTTTTCGAAAAAGTTAGTTTTGGTATAAGTTAGGTTTTTGAGAAAAAGTTAGGTTTTTTAGTATATGATAGTTTTGGTAAAAGTTAGGTTTTTTAGAAAAAGTTAGGTTTTTTCGAAAAAGCTAGTTTTGGTAAAAGTTAGGTTTTTTCGAAAAAGTTAGTTTTGGTAAAAGTTATTTTTTTAGAAAAAGTTAGGTTTTTGAGACAAAGTTAGTTTTGGTAAAAGTTAGGTTTTTTCGAAAAAGTTAGTTTTGGTATAAGTTAGGTTTTTTCGAAAAAGTTAGTTTTGGTATAAGTTAGGTTTTTAAGAAAAAGTTAGTTTTGGTAAAAGTTAGGTTTTTTAGAAAAAGTTAGTTTTGGTTAAAGTTAGGTTTTTTCGAAAAAGTTAGTTTTGGTAAAAGTTAGGTTTTTTCGAAAAAGTTAGTTTTGGTATAAGTTAGGTTTTTTCGAAAAAGTTAGTTTTGGTATAAGTTATGTTTTTTCGAAAAAGTTGGGTTTTTTAGAAAAAGTTAGTTTTGATAAAAGTTAGGTTTTTTCGAAAAAGTTAGTTTTGGTAAAAGTTAGGTTTTTAAGATAAAGTTAGGTTTTTTCGAAAAAGTTAGTTTTGGTATAAGTTAGGTTTTTTCGAAAAAGTTAGTTTTGGTATAAGTTAGGTTTTTAAGAAAAAGTTAGTTTTGGTTAAAGTTAGGTTTTTTAGAAAAAGTTAGTTTTGGTAAAAGTTATGTTTTTTCGAAAAAGTTGGGTTTTTTAGAAAAAGTTAGTTATGGTTTAAGTTAGGTTTTTTAGAAAAAGTTAGTTTTGGTATAAGTTAGGTTTTTTCGAAAAAGTTAGTTTTGGAATAAGTTAGGTTTTTTCGAAAAAGTTAATTTTGGTATAAGTTAGGTATTTCAGAAAAAGTTAATTTTGGTATAAGTTAGGTTTTTTCGAAAAAGTTAGGTTTTTTAGAAAAAGTTAATTTTGGTAAAAGTTAGGTTGTTTCGAAAAAGTTGGGTTTTTTAGAAAAAGTTAGTTATGGTTTAAGTTAGGTTTTTTAGAAAAAGTTAGTTTTGGTATAAGTTAGGTTTTTTCGAAAAAGTTAGTTTTGGTTTAAATTAGGTTTTTTCGAAAAAGTTAGTTTTGGTAAAAGTTAGGTTTTAAAAAAAAAGTTAGTTTTGGTAAAAGTTAGGTTTTTTAGAAAAAGTTAGTTTTGGTTGAAGTTAGGTTTTTTCGAAAAAGTTGGGTTTTTGAGACAAAGTTAGTTTTGGTAAAAGTTAGGTTTTTTCGAAAAAGTTAGTTTTGGTATAAGTTAGGTTTATGAGAAAAAGTTAGTTTTGGTATAATTATGGTTTTTTCGAAAAAGTTAGTTTTGGTATAAGTTAGGTTTTTTAGACAAAGTTAGGTTTTTAAGAAAAAGTTAGTTTTGGTATAAGTTAGGTTTTTTAGAAAAAGTTAGTTTTGGTAAAAGTTAGGTTTTTTCGAAAAAGATAGGTTTTTGAGACAAAGTTAGTTTTGGTAAAAGTTAGGTTTTTTCGAAAAAGTTAGTTTAGGTATAAGTTAGGTTTTTGAGAAAAAGTTAGTTTTGGTATAAGTTAGGTTTTTAAGAAAAAGTTAGTTTTGGTAAAAGTTAGGTTTTTTAGAAAAAGTTAGTTTTGGTATAAGTTAGGTTTTTTCGAAAAAGTTAGTTTTGGTAAAAGTTAGGTTTTTTCGAAAAAGTTAGTTTTGGTATAAGTTAGGTTTTTTCGAAAAAGTTAATTTTGGTATAAGTTATGTTTTTTCGAAAAAGTTGTGTTTTTTAGAAAAAGTTAGTTTTGATAAAAGTTAGGTTTTTTCGAAAAAGTTAGTTTTGGTAAAAGTTAGGTTTTTAAGAAAAAGTTAGGTTTTTTCGAAAAAGTTAGTTTTGGTATAAGTTAGGTTTTTTCGAAAAAGTTAGTTTTGGTAAAAGTTAGGTTTTTTAGAAAAAGTTAGTTTTGGTAAAAGTTAGGTTTTTTAGAAAAAGTTAGTTTTGGTAAAAGTTATGTTTTTTCGAAAAAGTTGGGTTTTTTAGAAAAAGTTAGTTATGGTTTAAGTTAGGTTTTTTAGAAAAAGTTAGTTTTGGTATAAGTTAGGGTTTTAAGAAAAAGTTAGTTTTGGTAAAAGCTAGGTTTTTTCGAAAAAGTTAATTTTGGTATAAGTTAGGTATTTTAGAAAAAGTTAATTTTGGTATAAGTTAGGTTTTTTAGAAAAAGTTAATTTTGGTAAAAGTTAGGTTTTTTCGAAAAAGTCAGGTTTTTTAGAAAAAGTTAGTTTTGTTATAAGTTAGGTTTTTTCGAAAAAGTTTGTTTTGGTATAAGTTAGGTTTTTTAGAAAAAGTTAGTTTTCGTATAAGTTACGTTTTTTAGAAAAAGTTAGTTTTGGTAAAAGTAAGGTTTTTTCGAAAAACTTAGTTTTGGTTTAAATTAGGTTTTTTCGAAAAAGTTAGTTTTGGTAAAAGTTAGGTTTTTAAAAAAAAGTTAGTTTTGGTAAAAGTTAGGTTTTTTAGAAAAAGTTAGTTTTGGTTAAAGTTAGGTTTTTTCGAAAAAGTTAGTTTTGGTATAAGTTAGGTTTTTTCGAAAAAGTTAGTTTTGGTATAAGTTATGTTTTTTCGAAAAAGTAGGGTTTTTTCGAAAAAGTTAGTTTTGATAAAAGTTAGGTTTTTTCGAAAAAGTTAGTTTTGGTATAAGTTAGGTTTTTTAGAAAAAGTTAGGTATTTTAGAAAAAGTTAATTTTGGTATAAGTTAGGTATTTTAGAAAAAGTTAATTTTGGTATAAGTTAGGTTTTTTAGAAAAAGTTAGGTTTTTAAGAAAAAGTTAGTTTTGGTAAAAGTTATTTTTTTTCGAAAAAGTTAGTTTTGGTATAAGTTAGGTTTTTGAGAAAAAGTTAGGTTTTTTCGAAAAAGTTAGTTTTGATAAAAGTTAGGTTTTTCGAAAAAGTTAATTTTGGTATAAGTTAGGTTTTTTCGAAAAAGTTAGGTTTTTTAGAAAAAGTTAGTTTTGGTATAGGTTAGGTTTTTTTGAAAAAGTTAGTTTTGGTATAAGTTAGGTATTTTAGAAAAAGTTAATTTTGGTAAAAGTTAGGTTTTTTCGAAAAAGTTAGTTTTGGTATAAGTTAGGTTTTTGAGAAAAAGTTAGTTTTGATAAAAGTTAGGTTTTTTAGAATAAGTTAGTTTTGGTAAAAGTTATGTTTTTTCGAAAAAGTTGGGTTTTTTAGAAAAAGTTAGTTTTGGTTTAAGTTAGAATTTTTAGAAAAAGTTAGGTTTTTTCGAAAAAGTTAGTTTTGGTAAAAGTTAGGTTTTTTCGAAAAAGTTAATTTTGGTATAAGTTAGGTTTTTTCGAAAAAGTTAGGTTTTTTAGAAAAAGTTAGTATTGGTATAAGTTAGGTTTTTTAGAAAAAGTTAGTTTTGGTATAAGTTAGGTATTTTAGAAAAAGTTAATTTTGGTATAAGTTGCATTTTTAGAAAAAGTTAGGTTTTTTCGAAAAAGTTAGTTTTGGTATAAGTTAGGTATTTTAGAAAAAGTTAATTTTGGTATAAGTTAGGTATTTTAGAAAAAGTTAATTTTGGTATAAGTTGAATTTTTCGAAAAAGTTAGGTTTTTAAGAAAAAGTTATTTTTGTTAAAAGTTATTTTTTTAAGAAAAAGTTTGTTTTGGTATAAGTTAGGTATTTTAGAAAAAGTTAACTTTGGTATAAGTTAGGTATTTTAGAAAAAGTTAATTTTGGTATAAGTTAGGTTTTTTAGAAAAAGTTAGGTTTTTTAGAAAAAGTTAATTTTGGTAAAAGTTAGGTTTTTTCGAAAAAGTTAGGTTTTTTAGAAAAAGTTAGTTTTGGTAAAAGTTAGGTTTTTAAGAAAAAGTTAGGTTTTTTCGAAAAAGTTAGTTTTGGTATAAGTTGTTTTTTTAGAAAAAGTTAGTTTTGGTATAAGTTAGGTTTTTTAGAAAAAGTTAGGTTTTTAAGAAAAAGTTAGTTTTGGTATAAGTTATGTTTTTTAGAAAAAGTTAGTTTTGGTAAAAGTTAGGTTTTTAAGAAAAAGTTAGGTTTTTAAGAGAAAGTAAGGTTTTTGAAAAAAAGTTAGTTTTGGTATAATTTAGGTTTTTAAGAAAAAGTTAGGTTTTTTACAAAAAGTTAGTTTTGGTATAAGTTAGGTTTTTTCGAAAAAGATAGGTTTTTTAGAAAAAGTTAGTTTTGGTATAAGTTAGGTTTTTTAGAAAAAGTTAGTTTTGGTATAAGTTAGGTTTTTTCGAAAAAGTTAGGTTTTTTAGAAAAAGTTAGGTTTTTTCGAAAAAGTTAGTTTTGGTATAAGTTAGGTTTTTTAGAAAAAGTCAGTTTTGGTATAAGTTAGGTTTTTGAGAAAAAGTTGAGTTTTTTCGAAAAAGTTAGTTTTGGTATAAGTTAGGTTTTTGAGAAAATGTTAGTTTTGGTATAAGTTAGGTTTTTAAGAAAAAGTTAGGTTTTTAAGAAAAAGTTAATTTTGGTATAAGTTAGGTATTTTAGAAAAAATTAATTTTGGTATAAGTTAGGTTTTTTAGAAAAAGTTAGGTTTTTAAGAAAAAGTTAGTTTTGGTAAAAGTTATTTTTTTTCGAAAAAGTTAGTTTTGGTATAAGTTAGGTTTTTGAGAAAAAGTTAGGTTTTTTCGAAAAAGTTAGTTTTGATAAAAGTTAGGTTTTTTCGAAAAAGTTAATTTTGGTATAAGTTAGGTTTTTTCGAAAAAGTTAGGTTTTTTAGAAAAAGTTAGTTTTGGTATAAGTTAGGTTTTTTAGAAAAAGTTAGTTTTGGTAAAAGTTAGGTTTTTTAGAAAAAGTTAGTTTTGGTAAAAGTTATGTTTTTTCGAAAAAGTTGGGTTTTTTAGAAAAAGTTAGTTATGGTTTAAGTTAGGTTTTTTAGAAAAAGTTAGTTTTGGTATAAGTTAGGGTTTTAAGAAAAAGTTAGTTTTGGTAAAAGCTAGGTTTTTTCGAAAAAGTTAATTTTGGTATAAGTTAGGTATTTTAGAAAAAGTTAATTTTGGTATAAGTTAGGTTTTTTAGAAAAAGTTAATTTTGGTAAAAGTTAGGTTTTTTAGAAAAAGTTAGTTTTGGTATAAGTTAGGTTTTTTAGAAAAAGTTAGTTTTGGTTAAAGTTAGGTTTTTTCGAAAAAGTTAGTTTTGGTATAAGTTAGGTTTTTTCGAAAAAGTTAGTTTTGGTATAAGTTATGTTTTTTCGAAAAAGTAGGGTTTTTTCGAAAAAGTTAGTTTTGATAAAAGTTAGGTTTTTTCGAAAAAGTTAGTTTTGGTATAAGTTAGGTTTTTTAGAAAAAGTTAGGTATTTTAGAAAAAGTTAATTTTGGTATAAGTTAGGTATTTTAGAAAAAGTTAATTTTGGTATAAGTTAGGTTTTTTAGAAAAAGTTAGGTTTTTAAGAAAAAGTTAGTTTTGGTAAAAGTTATTTTTTTTCGAAAAAGTTAGTTTTGGTATAAGTTAGGTTTTTGAGAAAAAGTTAGGTTTTTTCGAAAAAGTTAGTTTTGATAAAAGTTAGGTTTTTCGAAAAAGTTAATTTTGGTATAAGTTAGGTTTTTTCGAAAAAGTTAGGTTTTTTAGAAAAAGTTAGTTTTGGTATAAGTTAGGTTTTTTAGAAAAAGTTAGTTTTGGTATAAGTTAGGTATTTTAGAAAAAGTTAATTTTGGTAAAAGTTAGGTTTTTTCGAAAAAGTTAGTTTTGGTATAAGTTAGGTTTTTGAGAAAAAGTTAGTTTTGATAAAAGTTAGGTTTTTTAGAATAAGTTAGTTTTGGTAAAAGTTATGTTTTTTCGAAAAAGTTGGGTTTTTTAGAAAAAGTTAGTTTTGGTTTAAGTTAGGTTTTTTAGAAAAAGTTAGGTTTTTTCGAAAAAGTTAGTTTTGGTAAAAGTTAGGTTTTTTCGAAAAAGTTAATTTTGGTATAAGTTAGGTTTTTTCGAAAAAGTTAGGTTTTTTTGAAAAAGTTAGTATTGGTATAAGTTAGGTTTTTTAGAAAAAGTTAGTTTTGGTATAAGTTAGGTTTTTTCGAAAAAGTTAGTTTTGGTATAAGTTAGGTATTTTAGAAAAAGTTAATTTTGGTATAAGTTGAATTTTTCGAAAAAGTTAGGTTTTTAAGAAAAAGTTATTTTTGTTAAAAGTTATTTTTTTAAGAAAAAGTTTGTTTTGGTATAAGTTAGGTATTTTAGAAAAAGTTAACTTTGGTATAAGTTAGGTATTTTAGAAAAAGTTAATTTTGGTATAAGTTAGGTTTTTTAGAAAAAGTTAGGTTTTTTAGAAAAAGTTAATTTTGGTAAAAGTTAGGTTTTTTCGAAAAAGTTAGGTTTTTTAGAAAAAGTTAGTTTTGGTAAAAGTTAGGTTTTTAAGAAAAAGTTAGGTTTTTTCGAAAAAGTTAGTTTTGGTATAAGTTATTTTTTTAGAAAAAGTTAGTTTTGGTATAAGTTAGGTTTTTTAGAAAAAGTTAGGTTTTTAAGAAAAAGTTAGTTTTGGTATAAGTTAGGTTTTTTAGAAAAAGTTAGTTTTGGTAAAAGTTAGGTTTTTAAGAAAAAGTTAGGTTTTTAAGAGAAAGTAAGGTTTTTGAAAAAAAGTTAGTTTTGGTATAATTTAGGTTTTTAAGAAAAAGTTAGGTTTTTTACAAAAAGTTAGTTTTGGTATAAGTTAGGTTTTTTCGAAAAAGATAGGTTTTTTAGAAAAAGTTAGTTTTGGTATAAGTTAGGTTTTTTAGAAAAAGTTAGTTTTGGTATAAGTTAGGTTTTTTCGAAAAAGTTAGGTTTTTTAGAAAAAGTTAGGTTTTTTCGAAAAAGTTAGTTTTGGTATAAGTTAGGTTTTTTAGAAAAAGTCAGTTTTGGTATAAGTTAGGTTTTTGAGAAAAAGTTGAGTTTTTTCGAAAAAGTTAGTTTTGGTATAAGTTAGGTTTTTGAGAAAAAGTTAGGTTTTTTCGAAAAAGTTAGTTTTGGTATAAGTTAGGTTTTTGAGAAAATGTTAGTTTTGGTATAAGTTAGGTTTTTAAGAAAAAGTTAGGTTTTTAAGAAAAAGTTAATTTTGGTATAAGTTAGGTATTTAAGAAAAAGTTAATTTTGGTATAAGTTAGGTTTTTTAGAAAAAGTTAGGTTTTTAAGAAAAAGTTAGTTTTGGTAAAAGTTATTTTTTTTCGAAAAAGTTAGTTTTGGTATAAGTTAGGTTTTTGAGAAAAAGTTAGGTTTTTTCGAAAAAGTTAGTTTTGATAAAAGTTAGGTTTTTTCGAAAAAGTTAATTTTGGTATAAGTTAGGTTTTTTCGAAAAAGTTATGTTTTTTAGAAAAAGTTAGTTTTGGTATAAGTTAGGTTTTTTAGAAAAAGTTAGTTTTGGTATAAGTTAGGTATTTTAGAAAAAGTTAATTTTGGTAAAAGTTAGGTTTTTTCGAAAAAGTTAGTTTTGGTATAAGTTAGGTTTTTGAGAAAAAGTTAGTTTTGATAAAAGTTAGGTTTTTTAGAAAAAGTTAGTTTAGGTTTAAGTTAGGTTTTTTAGAAAAAGTTAGATTTTTTCGAAAAAGTTAGTTTTGGTAAAAGTTAGGTTTTTTCGAAAAAGTTAATTTTGGTATAAGTTAGGTTTTTTCGAAAAAGTTAGGTTTTTTAGAAAAAGTTAGTATTGGTATAAGTTAGGTTTTTTAGAAAAAGTTAGTTTTGGTATAAGTTAGGTGTTTTAGAAAAAGTTAATTTTGGTATAAGTTGAATTTTTAGAAAAAGTTAGGTTTTTTCGAAAAAGTTAGTTTTGGTATAAGTTAGGTATTTTAGAAAAAGTTAATTTTGGTATAAGTTAGGTATTTTAGAAAAAGTTAATTTTGGTATAAGTTGAATTTTTCGAAAAAGTTAGGTTTTTAAGAAAAAGTTATTTTTGTTAAAAGTTATTTTTTTAAGAAAAAGTTAGTTTTGGTATAAGTTAGGTATTTTAGAAAAAGTTAATTTTGGTATAAGTTAGGTATTTTAGAAAAAGTTAATTTTGGTATAAGTTAGGTTTTTTAGAAAAAGTTAGGTTTTTTAGAAAAAGTTAATTTTGGTAAAAGTTAGGTTTTTTCGAAAAAGTTAGGTTTTTTAGAAAAAGTTAGTTTTGGTATAAGTTAGGTTTTTTCGAAAAAGTTAGTTTTGGTAAAAGTTAGGTTTTTAAGAAAAAGTTAGGTTTTTTCGAAAAAGTTAGTTTTGGTATAAGTTATTTTTTTAGAAAAAGTTAGTTTTGGTATAAGTTAGGTTTTTTAGAAAAAGTTAGGTTTTTAAGAAAAAGTTAGTTTTGGTATAAGTTAGGTTTTTTAGAAAAAGTTAGTTTTGGTTAAAGTTAGGTTTTTAAGAAAAAGTTAGGTTTTTAAGAGAAAGTTAGGTTTTTGAAAAAAAGTTAGTTTTGGTATAATTTAGGTTTTTAAGAAAAAGTTAGGTTTTTTAGAAAAAGTTAGTTTTGGTATAAGTTAGGTTTTTTAGAAAAAGTTAGGTTTTTTAGAAAAAAGTTAGTTTTAGTATAAGTTAGGTTTTTTAGAAAAAGTTAGTTTTGGTATAAGTTAGGTTTTTTCGAAAAAGTTAGGTTTTTTAGAAAAAGTTAGGTTTTTTCGAAAAAGTTAGTTTTGGTATAAGTTAGGTTTTTTAGAAAAAGTCAGTTTTGGTATAAGTTAGGTTTTTGAGAAAAAGTTGAGTTTTTAAGAAAAAGTTAGTTTTGGTATAAGTTAGGTTTTTGAGAAAAAGTTAGTTTTGGTATAAGTTAGGTTTTTAAGAAAAAGTTAGGTTTTTAAGAAAAAGTTAGTTTTGGTATAAGTTAGGTTTTTGAGAAAAAGTTAGGTTTTTTCGAAAAAGTTAGTTTTGGTTAAAGTTAGGTTTTTAAGAAAAAGTTAGGTTTTTTCGAAAAAGTTAGTTTTGATATAAGTTAAGTTTTTTCGAAAAAGTTAGTTTTGGTAAAAGTTAGTTTTTTTCGAAAAAGTTAGGTTTTTTAGAAAAAGTTAGTTTTGGTAAAAGTTATGTTTTTTCGAAAAAGTTAGGTTTTTTAGAAAAAGTTAGTTTTGGTGTAAGTTAGGTTTTTTAGAAAAAGTTAGTTTTGGTAAAAGTTAGGTTTTTTCGAAAAAGTTAGTTTTGGTTTAAATTAGGTTTTTTCGAAAAAGTTAGTTTTGGTAAAAGTTAGGTTTTTAAAAAAAAGTTAGTTTTGGTAAAAGTTAGGTTTTTTAGAAAAAGTTAGTTTTGGTTAAAGTTAGGTTTTTTCGAAAAAGTTAGTTTTGGTATAAGTTAGGTTTTTTCGAAAAAGTTAGTTTTGGTATAAGTTATGTTTTTTTGAAAAAGTAGGGTTTTTTCGAAAAAGTTAGTTTTGATAAAAGTTAGGTTTTTTCGAAAAAGTTAGTTTTGGTATAAGTTAGGTTTTTTAGAAAAAGTTAGGTATTTTAGAAAAAGTTAATTTTGGTATAAGTTAGGTATTTTAGAAAAAGTTAATTTTGGTATAAGTTAGGTTTTTTAGAAAAAGTTAGGTTTTTAAGAAAAAGTTAGTTTTGGTAAAAGTTATTTTTTTTCGAAAAAGTTAGTTTTGGTATAAGTTAGGTTTTTGAGAAAAAGTTAGGCTTTTTCGAAAAAGTTAGTTTTGATAAAAGTTAGGTTTTTTAGAAAAAGTTAGTTTTGGTATAAGTTAGGTTTTTTCGAAAAAGTTAAGTTTTTTAGAAAAAGTTAGTTTTGGTATAAGTTAGGTTTTTTAGAAAAAGTTAGTTTTGGTATAAGTTAGGTATTTTAGAAAAAGTTAATTTTGGTAAAAGTTAGGTTTTTTCGAAAAAGTTAGTTTTGGTATAAGTTAGGTTTTTGAGAAAAAGTTAGTTTTGATAAAAGTTAGGTTTTTTAGAATAAGTTAGTTTTGGTAAAAGTTATGTTTTTTCGAAAAAGTTGGGTTTTTTAGAAAAAGTTAATTTTGGTATAAGTTGAATTTTTAGAAAAAGTTAGGTTTTTTCGAAAAAGTTAGTTTTGGTATAAGTTAGGTATTTTAGAAAAAGTTAATTTTGGTATAAGTTAGGTATTTTAGAAAAAGTTAATTTTGGTATAAGTTAGGTTTTTTAGAAAAAGTTAGGTTTTTTAGAAAAAGTTAATTTTGGTAAAAGTTAGGTTTTTTCGAAAAAGTTAGGTTTTTTAGAAAAAGTTAGTTTTGGTATAAGTTAGGTTTTTTCGAAAAAGTTAGTTTTGGTAAAAGTTAGATTTTTAAGAAAAAGTTAGGTTTTTTCGAAAAAGTTAGTTTTGGTATAAGTTATTTTTTTAGAAAAAGTTAGTTTTGGTATAAGTTAGGTTTTTTAGAAAAAGTTAGGTTTTTAAGAAAAAGTTAGTTTTGGTATAAGTAAGGTTTTTTAGAAAAAGTTAGTTTTGGTAAAAGTTAGGTTTTTTCGAAAAAGTTAGGTTTTTTAGAAAAAGTTAAGTTTTTTCGAAAAAGTTAGTTTTGGTATAAGTTAGGTTTTTTAGAAAAAGTTAGTTTTGGTAAAAGTTAGGTTTTTAAGAAAAAGTTAGGTTTTTAAGAGAAAGTTAGGTTTTTGAAAAAAAGTTAGTTTTGGTATAATTTAGGTTTTTAAGAAAAAGTTAGGTTTTTTAGAAAAAGTTAGTTTTGGTATAAGTAAGGTTTTTTCGAAAAAGTTAGGTTTTTTAGAAAAAGTTAGTTTTGGTATAAGTTAGGTTTTTTAGAAAAAGTTAGTTTTGGTAAAAGTTAGGTTTTTTCGAAAAAGTTAGGTTTTTTAGAAAAAGTTAGGTTTTTTCGAAAAAGTTAGTTTTGGTATAAGTTAGGTTTTTTAGAAAAAGTCAGTTTTGGTATAAGTTAGGTTTTTGAGAAAAAGTTGAGTTTTTCAGAAAAAGTTAGTTTTGGTATAAGTTAGGTTTTTGAGAAAAAGTTAGTTTTGGTATAAGTTAGGTTTTTAAGAAAAAGTTATGTTTTTAAGAAAAAGTTAGTTTTGGTATAAGTTAGGTTTTTGAGAAAAAGTTAGGTTTTTTAGAATAAGATAGTTTTGGTAAAAGTTAGGCTTTTTAGAAAAAGTTAGGTTTTTTCGAAAAAGTTAGTTTTGGTATAAGTTAGGTTTTTTCGAAAAAGTTAGTTTTGGTTAAAGTTAGGTTTTTTAGAAAAAGTTAGGTTTTTTCGAAAAAGTTAGTTTTGGTATAAGTTAGGTATTTTAGAAAAAGTTAATTTTGGTATAAGTTAGGTATTTTAGAAAAAGTTAATTTTGGTATAAGTTAGGTTTTTTCGAAAAAGTTAGGTTTTTTAGAAAAAGTAAGTATTGGTATAAGTTAGGTTTTTTCGAAAAAGTTTGTTTTGGTATAAGTTAGGTTTTTTAGAAAAAGTTAGTTTTGGTATAAGTTAGGTTTTTTCGAAAAAGTTAGTTTTGGTAAAAGTTAGGTTTTTAAGAAAAAGTTAGGTTTTTTCGAAAAAGTTAGTTTTGGTATAAGTTATTTTTTTAGAAAAAGTTAGTTTTGGTATAAGTTAGGTTTTTTAGAAAAAGTTAGGTTTTTAAGAAAAAGTTAGTTTTGGTATAAGTTAGGTTTTTTAGAAAAAGTTAGTTTTGGTAAAAGTTAGGTTTTTAAGAAAAAGTTAGGTTTTTAAGAGAAAGTTAGGTTTTTGAAAAAAAGTTAGTTTTGGTATAATTTAGGTTTTTAAGAAAAAGTTAGGTTTTTTAGAAAAAGTTAGTTTTGGTATAAGTTAGGTTTTTTCGAAAAAGTTAGGTTTTTTAGAAAAAGTTAGTTTTGGTATAAGTTAGGTTTTTTAGAAAAAGTTAGTTTTGGTAAAAGTTAGGTTTTTTCGAAAAAGTTAGGTTTTTTAGAAAAAGTTAGGTTTTTTCGAAAAAGTTAGTTTTGGTATAAGTTAGGTTTTTTAGAAAAAGTCAGTTTTGGTATAAGTTAGGTTTTTGAGAAAAAGTTGAGTTTTTAAGAAAAAGTTAGTTTTGGTATAAGTTATGTTTTTGAGAAAAAGTTAGTTTTGGTATAAGTTAGGTTTTTAAGAAAAAGTTAGGTTTTTAAGAAAAAGTTAGTTTTGGTATAAGTTAGGTTTTTGAGAAAAAGTTAGGTTTTTTAGAATAAGATAGTTTTGGTAAAAGTTAGGCTTTTTAGAAAAAGTTAGGTTTTTTCGAAAAAGTTAGTTTTGGTATAAGTTAGGTTTTTTCGAAAAAGTTAGTTTTGGTTAAAGTTATTTTTTTTAGAAAAAGTTAGGTTTTTTCGAAAAAGTTAGTTTTGGTATAAGTTAAGTTTTTTCGAAAAAGTTAGTTTTGGTAAAAGTTAGTTTTTTTCGAAAAAGTTAGGTTTTTTAGAAAAAGTTAGTTTTGGTAAAAGTTAGGTTTTTTCGAAAAAGTTAGGTTTTTTAGAAAAAAGTTAGTTTTGGTGTAAGTTAGGTTTTTTACACAAAGTTAGTTTTGGTAAAAGTTAGGTTTTTTCGAAAAAGTTAGTTTTGGTATAAGTTAGGTTTTTTCGAAAAAGTTTGTTTTGGTATAAGTTAGGTTTTTAAGAAAAAGTTAGTTTTGGTATAATTTAGGTTTTTTAGAAAAAGTTAGTTTTGGTAAAAGTTAGGTTTTTTCGAAAAAGTTATCATGTTCGCTCGCGGGAAATTTCGGAAAAGTGCGCGTTTTCTTTCGGGTGAAAATATAGTTACCGTTTGTGTACATTTGACTTAGCGATGATAGAGCAGAGAGCAGAGAGAGCCCAAAAGGCTTTTTTGCCCCCTATTTATTATAACCTAAAGAACGGTTGTTCCGCCTGAGACGCCATCCGCTCTTGATAGTGATGGTGGCGTTACAAATCGTAAACATTGTGCCAACATCCTCCCCCCCCTGACGGATGTCAACAAAGTTTCTAGCCGTATGAGTTGTTGCCGTTGTTAGTGCACGTGAGTAAGTATTTTTGCTGTCGAACGCGTAAATTAAAACTATCTTCCTATTTTAGAACTGCCCTACGCTTGTCCTGTGTGGTACTTGTGGCCGTGTAGATTGAAGATGCGGTTCGTGCGGAACATTCGTCGCACTGGTTGCACAGGAACCCGCTCGGATGCTCGAGCCAACGATACGATAGTAGCTCGGACCAGTGGATGTACTATTTCGGGCAGCCGGAACACTTCCGCGCATTGTGCTGGCACTGGTGGTTGCGCAACACCGTTAGGTTGACGAAGCCCTGCCTATAGTGTTCGCACCGATGTGGATACTGGCCCGTGTGGCGAATTTTATACAGCTTCAACTGTAGCTTGCGCCAGAACCTTACGTTGCACACGTCGCACGCGTACGGTTTGGCAAGGATGTGCTTCTTCTGGTAGTGGCACTTCGTGTCGTGTTTGCTGGTACGCTCAGCGTTGTAGTGATGGCTACGGTGTGCTGTTTTCACCGCAGCTTTCCAAAGTGTACCGAAATCTGGAGCCTTCGCAGGTGTGTAGGTGTGGACCGTTACGCTTGAATAAGGTAAGAGAACATCATTAGTATTGTACTTAACAATATGTACCCAACCGATATTAATTGTCCTGCAATTGTTGTAGATGCGTTGGGAAACGTTATGGCGTTGACCAGCCTTGAGTAGTGGATCGCGTTCCAGCCTGTCTTCCGCCAACTCAAAGCATCGTGTTGCTGCTTCAGATCGGCCGATTCTTGCGTCGCAAGTTGGCCGTCGTTGGATCGCATCGTGTATCGATCCAACTCGTCTCGTTGAGTGGTGTTCTTGTAGGATGGTCGTTTCGCGTAAGTACAGATACTTTACTTTTAGCTCCTCCGAACTCGAAGATCGATCGAGCGGCTTCTCCAGGGATACCATGCAGACGATTGTGGACGCGGCGGTGCAATCGGTCTTTAACGCAGGATTCCGAGAAGCCTCGATGATGTTGTCGATTGGGGACGACGACTTTTGAGCAACCCGGTTGCTAGTAAAGTCGGGTTGCGAGGCACTGGTCGATAGTGCTCGTTCTGGCTGCACGCTGCTACGTGGGTCGTGGTCAAAGATTAGTGCAGTGCGGAACAATATCTGCGTGTGTGATCGCTTCACACAAGCTGCACAAATCGTTTGTGAAAGTGGCGTGTGATCTCCAGTGGCGTGGGTTGTGTTCGTCGGTTCTTCTTGCGCAGCTGGCTTAGGTGCAGTGTCAAGTGCTTCGATAGTGTAAAGTGTATAAGTGGTGTGATCGTGTTTAGGGTACGTTGTGTTTGTAGGTTCATTCTGCCTAGCTGGCTCCGGTGAAGTGGAAAATGATCCCAAAGCGTTCGGCGATTCATTTTTCCCACCTGGCTCCCGTGCAGCGTCAAATGTTCTAGTAGCGGCGGATGCGAGCGTTGTGCTTGCCGGTTCACTTTGCGCAGCTGGCTTAGGTGCAGTGGAAAATGTTCCGCTAAAGTCGGGCACGTTCGCCGGATTATGATGTGCGGTGAACGTCGTGCTAGCCGGTTCATTTTGCTCAGCTGGCTCCGGTGCAGTGGAAAATGATGCGATTGCGTTCGGCGTGTCATTTTGCCCAACTGGCCCCCGTGCAGAGGAAAATGTTCCGGCAGAGTATGACGGGTTCGTATGATGATCTGCGGTGAGCGTCATGCTAGTTGGTTCATTTTGCGCAGCTAGCTCCGGTGCAGTGGAAAATGATGCGATGTCGTTCGGCGTGTCATTTTGCTCAGCTGGCCCCCGGGCAGTGGAAAATGTTCCGGTAGATTCTGGCGCGTTCGAGGGATGATGATCTGCGATGATCGTCATGCTAGTCGGTTCATTTTGCGCAGCTGGCTCCGGTGCAGTGGAAAATGATGCGATGTCGTTCGGCATGTCATTTTGCTCAGCTGGCCCCCGGGCAGTGGAAAATGTTCCGGTAGAGCTCGATGTGTGAATGAGTGTGTGCATTGTGCATTGTTGGCTCTTATATGAATGGCACTTGTGAGCGTCTCGAGCGGTTGTTAGCGGCTTCGGAAGAGCGATGGTGGCCAACTTTATACCGTGTAGTTTGCGCCTGCGCTTTTTGTCTTCGGCCTGAATACTTCGCGAAATCGCTTTCAATTTCGCCTTCAGTTCGCCTTCCAAATATATTAAGCGGTGCTCGAAAGCTGCTCTCACAGTATCGTTATGTGCCCATTCTTCAGCAGTGGTTGCGGCATCTTCCAGCTGCTGTTGAACTGTCTCCAATTGCTTGCTCAACTGCTCTACGCTAGAAAATCGTTTTTCTATCTCATTGTAGTCTCGGTCGGTACGAAAGTCCTGTGAGAACCTTTCGTGTTGCACTAAAGTTGCTAGTAGAGTCGTCCTTCGTGACGCCAAAATCGTAGATTGCAAAGTCATTTTGCGTCGCTGCTAAAACTGTGGACGCGAGTGTAGCGTGATCGACGCGGATAAACGGTTAACAACAACGCGCGCGGGGTTTTCTTCACTAAACCGAAAATCGCGAGAATTCACGTTCGAACTATCCTGGTCACGGCACCATGTTCGCTCGCGGGAAATTTCGGAAAAGTGCGCGTTTTCTTTCGGGTGAAAATATAGTTACCGTTTGTGTACATTTGACTTAGCGATGATAGAGCAGAGAGCAGAGAGAGCCCAAAAGGCTTTTTTGCCCCCTATTTATTATAACCTAAAGAACGGTTGTTCCGCCTGAGACGCCATCCGCTCTTGATAGTGATGGTGGCGTTACAAATCGTAAACATTGTGCCAACACATCAACTTTGGTCGCAAACTTCAAGTTTCCACCAACATTGACCAAAAACATCAACTTTGACCGAAAACATCAACTTTGGTCGCAAACTTCAAGATTCTACCAACTTTGACCAAAAACATCAACATTGACCGAAAACATCAACTTTGGTCGCAAACTTCAAGTTTCCACCAACATTGACCAAAAACATCAACTTTGACCGAAAACATCAACTTTGGTCGCAAACTTCGAGTTTCTACCAACTTTGACCAAAAACATCAACTTTGACCGAAAACATCAACTTTGGTCGCAAACTTCGAGTTTCTAAATAATTTGACCAAAAACATCAACTTTGACCGAAAACATCAACTTTGGTCGCAAACTTCAAGATTCTACCAACTTTGACCAAAAACATCAACATTGACCGAAAACATCAACTTTGGTCGCAAACTTCAAGTTTCCACCAACTTTGACCAAAAACATCAACATTGACCGAAAACATCAACTTTGGTCGCAAACTTCAAGTTTCTACCTAATTTGACCAAAAACATCAACTTTGACCGAAATC